>NW_003214682.1:79265-112214 GCF_000006405.1 Perkinsus marinus ATCC 50983 | reverse complement strand
CATACACTGCGGGGCTGCAGCCAATAAAATCCGGCTATGAGCTTGATATAGGGATTCGCCTTCTTGTGGAATCACTTGGACTTGTTGTATATGGGCTTTGAGTGCTGCTTTAAAGGCGTTAAGCATGAACTTGACCACGTTGAGCTCTGGGCTGTTTGGGGATAGTTTTTGGCCTTGCAAACCCAATTGTACGCATGTGTGGACTCCTCGGTTGTGGCAGGGTGCGTTGTCGAACCAAGTCAGGAAGGGTTTACCAGGAGGGAGTTCAACTCTCGGAGTCGTGAGAATTTACTGGCCATGGAGTTGAGAGGCGATGGAGCCACAATGGAGCTCACGTGCCGGCCTCTTTGGTTTTGAACCACAGTGACGGCCTTTCTACCTAGAGCGAGAAATGTGGAGAGTGTTGGATTCTTTCGTAGTACCCAGGCGAGAACGGCCCATTCCCCTCGTCGTGAAGAGATTGTAGCCTGTTTCATCAACATATATGTACCGGTAGCTCTTTTCTTGGCTGAGCATATATTCGGCGCATATTCGACGTTAGGTTTTGTTAGCCTGTGAGTTTCTGCTCTGATATTGAGATCGCGATAGTAAGAGTGGTGAATTTGATAGTGAATTTTCTTACCTCAGTATGAAGGTGAAGTCTCTTGAGTGTGATTAGGGCGTTGTCTAAAATCCGGTCGATAGAGCTCATGAAAATTTTCTCCAAGTCTTGGCGTTGGTCGAGGGTAGCTTCCATTTGAGCCAGAGTGGAGGTTGGGTTGTTTTCGACAGTTTTGATCACTGCTTCTCTTCGTTGTTCTGTAATCTTATATGCACAGCGTCCTCCTCTTCGTTTTGGAATAAAACTTCTCTTTTTGGCAATGCGGTAGGCTGTATCCGGTTTGACGTTGTGTTCTTGTGCTACTCTCTTATAATCTTGATCGTTATCATATGCTAGAATTATCGCTTTTCTATGGCTTTTATCTTTATGGCGGTATTTCCGCCATTTCACATAGCTCGTTGGCGAGGTATGTGCGCTGCACAAAACGGTTCTCGATGCAATATCAGAGACGGTCAAGTGGATCCAACGTGGGTGCCACAGAGGGACAGACTTTTTCGGGGGTCTTCCGGTGATCTTCTGCGGTGAATCACCACTGGTGGTCCATGCCAGCTCGGACGCATTGACTTCCTCGACAAGTCCGACGTGTATCCGCCTGACGAGTACCCCATCCTTCCTTTTTGGAAGGTCCGCTGCTGGAAGTATATGGAACCTACTGTGGTGTAACTGACGAAGTTTAATCGCGGCAGCGATGTCAAGTACCTTCGGCTATTGACCAGATAAGATCCGCTCCAAGGGTTCAAGAGGGTATACCAAACTTCAGTGCAGAGGCCGTTGATACCTTTGAGAAGATCAGGGATCGAGATGCACTTCGGTTGCAAAGTGCAACCGAAGTGAATTTTGACACCAGAGTCTGGTGTCGTCCATTCTCTAACATAAGAGTTATACTACTCTGATTTCATGGTACTACCACCTAACACTGCCGCTACACAGAAAGCGTCTCTTTCTGCTATACAGAAAGTATTGAGTAGTATTCCTTGGTGAAGTCTTGTTTTCGTTATATTGCTGAGGTGTTGCATGAAATGGTTGTGATGAACGCGTATCCCTTGTGTAGACTCGCCATTGTTCCTGTGCACAATCGGCGACTATAATGGTCCCCTCATCATGCGCCCAGGGGAAGAGATCTTCTAGGGGCCCTAGGAGATCTCTTCCCCTGCGCGCATAATTAACCCTGAACTAGGGTTGAGTGCGTTGCTGTGGCTCCTCAGGTCATCGTATGGAGTTCATCGAACAATTCTTTTGAAACCCAGAGCTCGTCCAATAGACACCTCTGAGTTGGGAAACTTGTGGACGATGTCCACTTGTCTCATAATTGGCTGGCAGCTTTGCCTTGCGAGTCACGCTCTCGCTCACTTTAGGATTTTGCCTTTCGACTGCTGCTTTTTTTGTTAGGATTGTTTGAGCCCCCTCTTCGTCCTCGAAGAAGTGGGACTTCGAGGCTCGCCTTGATTAACTTACTTTTTTTGTGAGCAATGGTCCATAATGGGTATGGTCGCTGCTCGGTCAGCGAAGCGACCATGAGGTTTGAGGCGACGACCACTTCCACTACCAGAGCCCGCCGTGGCAATGGCCAATAACTGCTACGGTGGCAGTGTTACCGTGTGAATACCTAGGGGTATCAAAGTTGGTTCAAGCGAGACTGCCGTTCGGCGCGAACAACTGAGTGAACTGAGGTGAATAAGTACATCTCGCGAGACCTCAGTTAATGAAGAAAACACTGCCCCGTGAAATGAGTCATTGTATTGTCATGTCAATGACACCAGCTGACTCGTGTTCTTCGCTAGGGCTGGCATACTCTGCACGTATGTACATGAAACGGGCCAATACTCGAACGGCCGAGACATGTAAACCTGCACAATCGGGATATGAGCTGAAACTCTTCGACTGGCTTTCGCCTACGGACAAACTGCGGTGCTGCTTTTACTTATCCGATGTTTGAAGTTATTGGAACCTCTGATCTGCGAGTTCGGGAGGGGCAGTGGTCGAAAACCACAACACGGAACCCGTAAACTGGGTCCGTGATTTGTAGCTTTCGGCAACTGCAAGGTGGATGATCTCTCGTGGCCGGTTTCCTAACGCAAACCAGGGCCGAGATGAACAACTACCTCTCGCTAGACCTTGGTTAAATAAGGGAGATCAAAAAAAAATATGAACAAAGACCCGAGTATAGCTCGCGTTCTTTGTAGCGGCTGGCACGCTCTGGCCATGCTCGAATGAAACGGGCAAGTTCTCGATCGCCTCAGCGCTGGGAGATCCGCACTATCCCGAAGTGGGCAAGCACTCTCCGTCGAGGTTTCACCTATGGAAAAACTGCGATGCAGTTTTTCCTCCGCTAGATTCGACTGCAGAGCACCTGAGTCAGATATTGATCCAGTCGGAAGGGCGAGCGCGGTACTGATGATAGCTGCGACCGCCCTAAGAGCTATAACTTATCGATTAGCCGATCACCACAAATCCGAGTTTTACTCGATATTCAATTTCTTCCTCATGAACACGGTCATGATTGCGATGATGATGAAATCAATTATCAGCTACTAGAGCTGAAGCATCATGTTGATATCTTTCCTCACTGAGTGCACTATCATGTGTTCAAAACGGGTTGATTCGGAAACATTGGACGAACTGCAATAGTCTACATTTTTCTCTGTTCGGATTCGTAAGCAATCTCTGCTTCCCACAAAGCAGGTTTTTCATTTACCTTTTGAGGCTCAAGTGATCTATCATTCAAGTGGAGATAGATTAAGACCAAGTCGCAACATGGCAAGCCTGTCCATTATGTTGGTAGAACCTTCCAGCACTAAGGAACGCGATACGAGGAGAGTGGAAATCAGGACGAAACGAACTTGAGTTAGATGGCTACGGCTCAACACGGACTCATGCCCGTGAACGACTATGCATTACAGTGCAATATAGTGTTCTACATCGTCCGAGAAGTGAAGTGAACGAAGCGTATAATGATTCGGCCCGAAGTAGGAAGACCTATTGCTAACTGGCCCTGAGCAAATTGCGGCTCAAAGTCAAGTTACAGTGTTACTTGAGTTCAAGCCGCGATACTCTACTCCTGAACTCAAGGCGCCTTAAACATCCCCACTGTAAAGGAACTTCATCGTAATCCCGAGGGGCACGGATCTTCTCGACACATGGACTTCTCACGTGTTGATGAGAACACGTGCTAGATCCAATACTAAGTAATGACTATCATTGCCTGTATCGTCGCGTTCGGGCGAGCGCGTTATAGACGAAACGCATGACGATGGAGTGATTTCGCCAAAAAATAGGTTCCTTGTAAGTCCACAAAAGCCCTTTACTCGCGTTACAAGAAGTGGTCAATCCTATAACGGAAATTCATACGATGATCAATACACATCATCAAAGCGGATGGAACTCCTGGAACACATATCGCAACCCTCACCGGCCCGGGGACGCTGGGGTTTAGACTGAGCTGACTGACATTTCGAGAGTCGGGGATCGGCTGATAGAGAAAGGGAAGTGGAGGTCAAAACCGGACCTAGTCTGAATCTTTCATGGTCGACCTCAAGATACGTCGATCCCAGAAGGCTTAACGTAGGCGGACCTCCGACTGCTTCCCGCCGATTCGGCAGTCTCTGCTAGTCACCACTGAACACATCAGTCATCATAAATTCAACGACGACACAATCCTATTCATCCCAATCTTCGTTTTGCGTTCCATTTAAATCGATCACTTGGGCGCGCGCTTTTTGCGATGAACCTCGAGCCCCCGAGCATCGAGGTCTCAGCTTCGGTTCCTTGTAGTTTCTGGTAATGTCGCAGAAGTTCACCGAAGCATTCTCGAAGTTTGGCCCGCAATTGGCGAAGGCGATCACGGTCGGGACCGTGGGGATCGGCGGCTCGGTCTGGGCTTTTAAGAATTGCCTTTTTAACGGTAATAGTAGGATGGAGTATCCTAGGTTCAACCTTGCAAGATACAGAATAGGCCCAAATATGGTACATATTTCTTCCCCTGTTTAGTCGATGCCGGTCATCGAGCCATCAAGTTCTCCAGACTCAGCGGTATCCAAGAAGACCTCTACTCTGAAGGAACTCACGTGATGGTACCTTGGTTCGAAAGACCGATCAACTTCGACATTAGAACTAAGCCCAGAACGCTGGTAAGTGATTCGTCTGATTTACGGTATTAAATTATCCTCTCTAGGTGTCCCTCACGGGTTCCAAGGATCTCCAGATGGTCAGCATTTCCCTACGAACACTGTGTCGTCCTAGAGAAGATAAACTACCGGCTATATACCGCTATGTTGGTACCGACTATGATGAGAAGGTAATTCAATATTCATTTTCATTTGACTAGTGTTGGAGAAGTATGTGTTCGCTCTCCTCATTTGAGCTCAGGAGCATCCTTCCTAATTATAGGAGCCTATTCATGTCGAAATGTACCAATAAGAATTTTACCAAATTTCCTCACAATTTTCAAATTTGTCGCCGACACATATAGATGTTAATATTTTATATTAATACTGGATTTGAAAATACTTTTGCGTCCACAGGTCCTACCGTCCATCATCAATGAGGTTTTGAAATCGGTCGTTGCGCAGTTCAACGCTTCGGAGTTGGTCACTCAGCGAGAGGTAAATTCAAACGAGTTTTTCTATTGGTTTTTGCATGCCTTCTATTTTAGGTCGTGTCTCGTCGTATTCGACAAGAGTTGGTCGAACGCGCCCGAGAATTCAACTTGATTCTGGACGATGTCGCTATTGTTGATCTCGCTTTTTCTCCAGAGTAAGAGGCTTATGATTGGCTACATATTGGAGTTCAACACGGTTTACGTGAAGTGAAAAACCCAATATTTGCGCTGTGCAGTAGTCTTAAAATATATTTCTCACTAGGGTGAAAAAACTCCAATTATATAATTAAATATTATCGCTTATTTTTATGTGAGTTTGTATGTAGATATGCGGGCGCGGTTGAGCAGAAGCAGGTAGCTCAACAGCAGGCTGAAAAAGCGAAATATCAAGTGTTGAAGGCCCAGGAAATGAAGAAGAATATTATCATCAAGGCTCAGGGTATGGCGTCAGTTTTTATGACAATTCTCCGTCGATTGTCTGGAGTGTTATTCGCTGTGGGAAAACATGCACATGGTCAACTACATGTGTTGGTGCCTATGAAAATTCTGAGGAAATTTCCCGGTATTCTCATTGGTTTCTGTACAATTTCACCCGACTTCGTATATAAACTCCTACAATTAGCTTTGGAAACTCCTGAGCTCAGCAGTTGAGGAAAGCGATTACATATATTCCTACTCCAACACTGTATGGTAAACTCCTGAGCTCAGCAGCTGAGCAAAGCGATTACATATATTCCTACTCCAACACTGTATAGGAAACTCGTGAGCTCAGCAGCTGAGGAAAGCTAACACATATTCCTACTCCAACACTGTATAGGAAACTCCTGAGCTCAGCTGCTGAGGAAAGCGATTACATATATTCCTATTCCAACACTGTATAGGAAACTCCTGAGCTCAGCAGCTGAGGAAAGCGATTACATATATTCCTACTCCAACACTGTATAGGAAACTCCTGAGCTCAGCTGCTGAGGAAAGCGATTGCATATATTCCTACTGCAACACTGTATAGGAAACTCCTGAGCTCAGCTGCTGAGGAAAGCGATTGCATATATTCCTACTACTCCAACAATGTTTGTGTCAGGTGAAATGGAGTCTGCCAAGATGATTGGTTCGGCGATCCAGAATAATCCCGGTTTCGTAGAATTGAGGCGAATTGACGCCGCAAAGGAAATTGCTCATCACATGGCAGTGAGCCGAAATAAAATGGTAGTGAAGTAACTGACGATTTTGCCGAGGATTTGAATTTTCGATAATAGGTACTCAACTCTGACTCACTCTTGTTGAATCTAATGAGCGGTGGTAAAGAGAGATTGGCGATGGACTGATCGTCGAGGAAGCATTAATACTAGAGAAAGAAGGAAAGCAGCGTCGTTTCTAGTATGTGTTGGAGTAGTTGTTGAGTTATATGTTGAAAATTAAGTATGGGAGGAACGTCTTCTAGAGTTTTTTGTTATTTTTTTAAGACACGGTTATACCGGAATTTCTTCAGCTCGGATCGGTGGTTTGAAACGCCGTTTATATGTTGTGGATGTGCGTATCGTTCGACTTCAACTTTTTTCGTTCCGGAGAACTACCCGTGAATCTCACTCAGTGCAATAACTGTTCACATTTGAGAAGTACCTCGAGCAGTCTTCGCACATTGTGCGAGTTGTCAACTCGTGGAGTGTGAACAACGCATATCGAGAAGTGGTGTAAGTGCATGAAAATGAGCTTTCATTGGTTTTGTGTTTGACTAGTTTCAACTTGTGTTTCCGAATTCATAGATTTCGTTTACGAATTTGAACTTTCATTTTTTAGTGGTCTACGAAAGTCGAACTTTCATTTCGAATTTGAACTTTCACTCGGTGAAAAACTCTTTTCATCCGACTAAAATCAAATTTCATTTTTCTAATCTGTTTCACCCTTCATTTGCTGAATTTGAGATTGAAGAGGTGTAGTGATTGGTTGTTGATCAAGTTGCCATTGTATAAGTCGTAGAACTCAATGCACAGTAGGTTGAGGTGCAGCAGTATACAAAACGTCAATGTGGACTTTATGTTCGCTATGTGCTTACGTACATACCTATACTAAGATAGCACAAGTTGATCAACACTCTGGAGGGGGGGGGGGGAGATTCGGTCGGATGTTGAGACGACAGGACAATGAGAGAGGGTGGAGCTAACTGAGCTCCTCTGAGACTGAGTTCCTTCTTGCAGGACGACCCATGGTAGGATTTTCGGATGATTGTTGATCAAGTTGCCAATGCATAAGTTGTAGAACTCAATGCAGAGTAGGTTGAGATGCAGCAGTATACAAAACGTCAATGTTGGCCTTATGTTCGCTATGTGCTTACGTACACATTTATACTAAGATAGCAAGAATAAGCTGCGACTATTAAGTTGGTCAACTGTAACTAGTCCTACTTTGTCGAACTCGTCCCTGAAAATGTAATGTCATGGGGGTCAACGCGGTTAACTCAATAGTAGCGGTCGGGAGGAAAGCGAGGGACTCCTGAAAATTTCTCTCAAATCTTTCACCCTAGTTGCGCTACTTAGAGGCTCTAACACAAACACCTGAGGAGTAAGACAACGACTAGCAACATCCCACTCGCGGAACGTGAGTGGAAACACCATATGTGTTTTACGCCTTTTTCGCCATGTGATATATGAAATGTGTTTTTCATTAGTGTTTTTCATATCACTAGGGTGAAACTCCAATGAGCGAAAAGCGAACTTTTTTATATGACCATGTGGCGGAAGAAATATCAATGGATGCATCACCGGATGGGGATATCGACAAGGGTGTTGTCGATGAATTGAAAGTAGGTGCTGGTCAACCCAAATCTAGAGAATTCGAGTAACACTACTCGAATTGAGTACTGATTTCGGAGGGAAATATATGAATTTTCATTCCCCGGGTTGCATATGGGCGTTTGCATTTGCGAGTATTGTGCATTGGAAGAATATCTAATATTATACAGTGACAGCAGTCGAGGACGAAACGACATATTGGCGATATCCGTTTTCTACGGAGATCGATTTTCCTGGGAAAATTGTTTATCACAAAATCGATTCTGAATAAATGAAAAATAGAAAGAAAATGATACGAGAGAAATTATTCAGTGATTGTTATCCATTGGAGTTTCACCTGTTTTACGTGAAGTGGCGTAAAACGCGATATTGGCAGTATGCAGTAGTCGTGAAATATGTTTTTCACTAGTGTTTTTCATATCACTAGGGTGAAACTCCATTATTGTTAAAGTATGCACATGGTCAACGACATTGGTCGGTGACAATTCGTAAATTCCGAGGGAATCCGTATTCGTTTCTCTAGTTAGCTTTGGAAACTCCCGAGCTCAGCTGCTGAGGCCAGCAAACATATGTTCCCTTAACACTACTTCAGTTACGCGGTTTACTCGTGGTTCGCCACAACCATCACCGAGTTCAGCATAGAATACTCGACGGGGTCGCAGAGTATTTCGCATTAAATGAAGAGGAAAAGCAACGAATCGCGGGAGGGGAGAATATGAAGAAGCTCAAAGGGCGACCTGTTGGGTGATATTCTGCCGAGTTGGGATGCAATTTTTGGGACATTACGCGAAATCTAAAAAGTCCGTTTTCAAAAATTTGATCCCCTAATCAATTCAAACAATGGAGTTTCACCCGTGTTACGCGGAGTGGCGTTATATTGGAGTTTCTTGACCCTAGTGATATGAAAAAAATAGTGAAAAACATATTTTACGACTATTGCATATCACCGCAAATATCGCGTTTTTCACCGAGTTTTACGCCACTTCACGTAAAACGGGTCGTGAAACTTTATTAATATACCATATGTCGTTATTTATATATACTCAGAGGACATCTATTAATATTGGAGTTTCTTGACCCTAGTGATATGAAAAACACTAGTGAAAAACATATTTCACGACTACTGCATACAGCGAACATCGCGTTTTTCACAGAGTTTTATGCCACTTCACGTAAAACGGGTGGAACTCCAATGAACTATTAACATTATTATTATTATTATAAAAATGGAGATAAAGGAATATCATGTATTAATATCTTATATTATGTAATAAGTCTGTAGGGAAGAGAAAATAATTTATAGAACTTTAGGTGAAATCACAAATGATGATACTCCCATACTACGCGCGTCGGGGGTCGGGCTTCACTGGGAGGCTTGACATGATGAAGTCTTCTTTTGAATGTAGATAGCATCGTTTCGAGAAGAGGCTGGAGGAATATATGTTCGTTTTCCTCAACTGAGTTCGGGAGTTTCCTCATTGATTATAGAACTCGAATAGAAGTGTAAAAAAATCAATGAAAACCTCCTCGAAAATTTTATATTGTCACCAATACATATTCGACGACGGTGATAGTAACGATTACAAACTTGACTTTCTCAGGTATTCTCATCGAGGTTCTGCGGAGTTCGTAGATATCCATCTCGCTCATGCGCGAGGTGGCAGTAGACTTATTCCGCTAGGGTTTGACTCTACCCGGTTGAGAGTTCCTGTGCTGGCCTACGTGGCGATCGCTAGTGGAATCACGAAGACGCTATGTCGCTCCATCGAGAGATACTTGACCGGAAACAATAGTGGGCGTGCGCTTTTGTTTCGATTTTGATGAAATTAGCAAAATTATGGGATAGGTGCTACGGCCCTCGAGCAATGTGTTGATTTGCTGCCAATGGAAGGGCGGAAAGATGGCGTGTCGAATTCAACGATACGATTCTGTCACTATCGCGATGGGGGTTTTGGCCCCCATACCGATGCTAGTTTCTTTACGGTAGGGGAGATGGTCACATTCCGTTTTCATGGAAAATTGCGGTATGAAGTGCTGAATTTTCCTCAAGCGCATACGAAGGAGGGTACGGAATACAAATCCACCTGGGATAGCTCGAACAGATTCACATCACCGTAACTGAAGAAACAATTAGCATGAAAAAAGTAAAGTGCTAGTAAAATTAGCATTCAAATTGAATCGGCGACCAGAGTCTACCAAGCCAGAAAACCTGCAACCGTATTATATGCGGTATATGTGGAGGGGTGTATAGTAGAGTTTCACCCGTTTTTCGTGAAGTGGCGTGATAGTCGGTGAAAAAACCCGAAATTCGCGGTATGCAGTAGTCGTGAAATATGTTTTTCACTGGTGTTTTTTCATATGACGGGTGGAACTTCATTTATATATACTATATAATTTTTGATATTATTAGTTATATAATATGTCATGTACGTATGATTTTAAATCAAAACAGAATCACATTCCGTATAGGTGCTTATGGTGAGCACCTCATCTAAATGTTGCTGACACTGTTTGAAACGTCTTAACAGTCATAGACGTTGAACTAACCTTTATACAGTGGAGTTTCACCCTAGTGATATGAATAAAAACATCAGTGAAAAAATTTATTTCACGACTACTGCATATCACCGCGAATATCGCGTTTTTCACCGAGTATTACGACACTTCACGTAAAACGGGTGGAACTCCAGTGTACTCGATTTCGATAGCCCACAACGGAGAAAAATGGTCCTGTTCCGCAGATTATAGATACGAGTCTTGAAATTCCGCAGGTTATAGCATGCACTGGAGGTGGAGGATCTTCACTCGAGATCTTGTGTCCAGAAGATGGATGGCGAGCTGTTGATGAACTCGTTTCGGACGGCGTGTCGGTTGTGGTATTCCCCGGCGACTTTATGAGTATCATTTCTGATGATAAAATCCCGGCGACGGTATGTGGGTGCAGGTGTCACTGCAGAGGATACATGAAATTATTGAAATTTCACCCGTTTTACGTGAAGTGGCGTTAAACTCGGTGAAAAACGCGATGTTTGCGCTATGCAGTGGTCATGAAATTGTTTTTTACACTGGTGTTTATCACATCACGGGTGAAACTCCATTGTAATTTCAATCGTGGCAGCTCTCTTTTTTCCCTAGTATAGGAGTATGGAAAAAAGAGCTCAGCAGCTCCGGAATGGGCGGCCGAACCGTGGTATATGTACGGAGAAAACGTACATATATTGTAATAGTATCATCATATCCATCATTACTCAGATCTTAGTGCATGCTCTTAAGTGGATTCACGCTGTACCGTCGCTAGGCTTCAGTGGGATTATCGAGTGTTTGCGTGTAGTTGGGTAGTTGTAGGTGCACAGTTCATTATCATAACTTTTCTCGTCTATGCATCATACTGTTATTATTATGTTCATAATAATACTACAAAGTGACTATTACTATCCATACTTCACAATACCATCATTATTCATAATAATGAGGGGCAGACGAGATAGCATCGTTTTCTGACGTCATTATAGTTCCTCAGAAGATAGAGATGCATTCACAGGATTTCCGCTGAGCATCATCGCTAGTATTGAACATTTGTGTATAATGGGGTAGTTGTAGGTTCACCGAGCAACGCCGGGATCAACAGGAGAGGATCGTATTTCGGTGCCTATATTGTTCAGAGCTGAGAGTAGTGTTCATTGGCCGTGTAAAGTGCATGGGATGTTAGATTGCGAGGGTGAGTTTCAGGGTAGGAAAAATGCATGTAGTCAACTAAGTGTGTTGGTCACAATACGGAATTTCTGAAGAAATTCTTGTTGGTTTCCGTACACTTCTACCTGAATTCGTATGAATAAAAAGAATCTCGCAGAATTTCCCCAGAATGCTTATATTGTCATCAAGAAATGTAATTGAAGATATGCATATTTTCCAACACTGTTGAGTTGTTAGGCTTATCAAGCGTAAAATGACTATACCGGGATTCGAGCTTGCGCTCGACATTTCGTAGGGTGAATTACGGCGGTGGTATCTTCTGATCATATTGTTTGAAACTTATATTTTCAATGGAGTTTCAACCGTTTAACGTGAAGTGGCGTAATATTCCATGCAAATGCAAAACGTGTATGTTTCCGCGACCGATAATACAGTTGTTCTCCGGGAAGTGATTTGTGAAACTCCGATGTGTGGTTGTTTCTGTAGAGGCCTTGGCTATGGACGATCTGGAGGCGTTCTGTTCGATCAAGCGGAAACGTCTCGCTTCACAACAGCGTGGAGATGACGATAGCTGGGTTCTCAGAACTAGAGGGGATCTGATGGTTGATATGATGGGCTGATACCATGTTTCTTTTTATGGTTGGATTTGGGGTTCAACAGTTCTCACATGGTCAACTGCCTGTGTTGATAAGAAGACGAAAATTCTGAGGAAATTTTGGGATATTTTCATCGGTTTCTGCATATTTCTACCTGAATTCGTGTATGAACTTCCTCTTTAGTTAGTGAGGAAACTCCTATGCTCGGCTGAGGAAAGCGAACATATATTCCTCCACCACTCAGAGGTTATGTTCCGGTTCAGTTGTGTTACCCCGTCGAGCATTTGTCATTTTTTCTCGGTTCTGACAGCCTCGGGTTGCCGAGTCTCGTAATTGGATGGTTTCCACAGGATTTATGAGCGGACTTGCTCGTTGTTGTTTCTTCCGGGCAAATACTCTTCGACGTTTCGTCGGCGTCGCCGGAGCTTCTCTGATTGCGGGAGGCATGGCTAGAGATACCTTGCGGGTGAATCGCTGTTGGGCTGAAGAGAAGATGGTCGGACAGAGACTGATTGACCCCCCAAAAAGAGAGCAGCGAAACCTATCGCAGGTGCCAGCAGCAGTGTTCGAATGCAAGATCGGGATTTGGCTGTCGCTTCTGTCCATTTCTCTGAATTGAAATTTTACGAATTACTCGGAAAATTCTTTATTTCCTGTGACTCTCGCTCGGCCTACTATCACCGATAGTGAAGCTTCATTCCACACGCGGAAGATTTGATTTGATTCAGGTGATGTCCGAAACGAATCTCGGCGAAGTGGCTGAACCCCTGAGCTTCGGTATGATCTCGGGATTCTGTAGTGGCTTTTTCTTGAAAAAGGTAAGAATAGTCCCTTAAACTCACTGGCACGTCCTCGGTATTCGTAAAATTCCGTAATCTGTTCCAAGTCAGTGTTATTGAGAACTGTCAATGACACTACTGGGCATAGGGTCGATGCCCATAAGGATGTCGAGCTCCTTGGTTTACAAGACCTGAGAAAAACTATCCTCCAGGTTGATTGATTTGATATTCTATGAGTCTTCAGCCATAAATCAATAAATATATCAAGCTGTGAACCTTCCGGTTCGCCGATCTTATAGTGAGTCGCCTCGGGTGACCGGAGCCCGACAGCAGTTGAATTCTACTGTTGATAACATGCTGTCATACAGTCTAATAAGCACGGTGCCATCCACTTGAATTATCGCTGTTGTCAAATGCGAGTAGCGAAGTTAACCTTGCACAAACTTCAACGGCAAGCACACCGAGATTCTATGCAGTTCCTCTCCACCTTGATCTACGCTGGCTAATACAAGCGTAGAAACTGAGAACCTCGAAGAGAGGATTTGGCTTCGTCACAATACTGCATTTACAACCTGATTCACGAGTCCAAGACGGTACCCACAGCTTCACAGTAGTTGGCGATCTGGGAGTCACACTGGGGAATCAAGTGGTACCCGATAAATCAGGAGTCTGCTTGGAACAAAAACCTTGAGGGAGAGATAGGCCAGGTATGAATCTGGTTGATCCCTGATGATACAGGACAATCATGAATTGATGGTGTGAATGATCGTCACGATATTTGGAGAGCAATAACACACCCTATATAGACGAGAGTCCATTGACCACAACAATTGTCTGCAGCGGTGAAGCACTATTATGGTCGACGATCCTTCAGTGACGAATTCGAAGTAGGGTACGATGTTTCATGATGTGTGGTACGCTGATGATACAAGCAGTATTCATGACTCAATATCACTAGATGGAGCCTTATTAAGGTTGCCTTAGTGATTACGACGGCCGAGTCGACAGTAAAGACATCGATATAACGGTATCCGGTTCTTCTCGCAGTAGCGATAAATACACAGGACGGTCGTGTGAGATATCGCTAGCTCTGTTGGAGTTAAAATGTGTCATGATTACCTCATTTGTTGAATTTGTACAGAAGAGAGTCACACACGATTCTTTCATTTTGGATCGGGCTTAATTTTCCAAATTCAAGCGGTATACTTCCACCAAGATCAATGAGAAGTGTGCTAGTAGTATGTCCTACTGAAAACCTGATGACATACTGGAAAGTACCCGATCAGTTTCTCACACTGCATTTCCCTCGCGGTAGTGATCAGATTTAGAGAAGTGGTATCAATATTATTTCTTCGAGAGTCTTAATTTAGTCCCTAATATTGACGGGTTTAGCATGACTATGAACGATAGTCTTTTGGAATGTTCATATTTCTGTATACCACGGATTGTGGTCTCGTTCGCGCACCGCTCGGGTGCTTATCGATAATGGCACTCAGGACGTGGCCAGTCTACAATGTATGCATGTAGACTCTACATGCATTGTGATATTTTCAGGTCGGCAAGGCGGCAGCGGTGACCTTTGGTGTGGTTTTTGTAACATTCCAGGCAGCTGCTCAGGCAGGGTATGTGAACGTCAATTGGGATGCTGTAGGTGGGGCATACCCGAGTCCGGCTCGTAAATTTTGAGATTGCAGGATTGCACTAGGAAATTCCTAGTAGGAATTAAACTTCTATTGGTAACTCTATCAGGTACAGCGTGACGTGATGAGGGGTCTCGATATGGATGGTGACGGCGAAGTTACTGAAATGGACGCACGGGAGGTGAGGAGTCTGTGGGGGGAGCTCAATCATTTTCATTTCTGGTTGCCTTCGTTTTGTTACAATTAATTTGCCACATTCGTGCTTTTGCCTTCTGACTTCCTCTCGAACAATAGGAAAACTATGATTTGGTATTCCTTGAAGAAAGGCAACAGGGGAGTTGTAGCAGTAATTCATGAGGACATTGTGCGTCGGAAGCGTCGTGTTGTGTTACAAACTTCTTGCTCTATTCACTGTTCGAAAGTTTTGTGGGCGCGTTTGTCTCAGGCAGTGGTACGGGCGGTTAACTATCTCACGGAAAACACAGGGATTGCTGCGGGAAGCTTCATGGCTGGCTTCATCCTGGGTGTTAGAAAAGGATAAATGCAAAATTGACCGTTGAGCTTTGTGCAATGTTTGTTCACCTATGACGAGTTGAGTACACGGAGTTGATCCTTGGTGCTTGAAGAGTAACGTGAATCAAGCACTTATAGATTAATATATAAATCTATGGAGATGAAGATGATATATAAGCCTATGGGAACGAGAATCAGAGTCATCTTTCTCTTGAGGTTAGATTCATATTTATCGCAGAGTATACGATCTACACACTTCCAAAGGGTATGTGGTATGTCGAGAGCTCAACTGGTCGAAGAGAAATCATTTGAACAAAGGACGAACAAACACTGGAAATACGCGAAATGAGAGGATCTGCTCCTTAATTCGGCTTTGTGTTGACTGGCAGTAACTGGCAACAGTGGGTTATCGTAGGCCAGCGAAGAACGATTTTGCAAAAGATGGGGGTTCGAAATTGTGACAATTTATCCATACAATGGTCGTTGATGGGGACCATCGACAACTCAGCTTTGGATGGCGGCTGAGCCAACTTGTACCGTGCAAGAGGGCGCTGTTCACCAAAGCCATCCTGAGTGAGTCACTCAGAGTGACCCATTTCTTTTTAACAGCTCATCGCCAATGAGCGGGAGCATTCAGTCCCACGTGCGGGAGAGTGTCACCTGTTGCGTTATAACCCTCAGTACAAATGTGTCAGTTGTACAACTCAAGTCCTTCCTGTCGGGAGGTAAACCTCGAATAGATACGGTTCTAGTTTCGCAGCATACCTATCCCTGTCGCACAGGACCGTTCATTCATTTGTGGACTTGTGTCTTATGTCACTCGAAGACGGTAGTATCCCATCGGCGACTCAGAAGGTCTTGAAAGGTTTGGAAACACTGACCTTCGAGACAGACTTTATATGCTCAGCCATATAGGAGAGTGGTATTGCCCGTTTGGAGTTTTGGCTTCCATGAGCGAGAATGGTTGGGAGAAACTGCTTTCGGCCCATCACCAGGAGACCCAGAAAGTCGGCGCTAGCGACCCCCCGTCGCCATCGAACCCTGGTACTGCAGCATCTTCCACGGATCCCGGGACCGATGTCACTCAAAGTCCTACAGCAACTGCCTCACAGCGGCAACTCACTGACAACAACGGCACGAGCGTGACCCAGGCTCAGCTTGTGATGATCATCGCCTGTGCTAAGGCGGCTTCAGCTGAAGCCAGAAGGCTTTTGGAACGTGGCCAGAGAGAAGTAGATGCTGCGACTTCGTCATCGTCCGGCCCTCAAGTCAACATCGACAAGCTTGTCAAGAACCTAACCGAGAAACTCGGTATGGTTCCACCTAATATAGGACCGGACGAGAAGGCCATGAAGCTACTCTCGAAGTCTAGCAGGGCGTATGTGGACTTCAAACTTCTCAACGTCTCTAACTCTAAGTTAGAGTCTCTAACCCAAATGCAAGGAAAAGGTTGAGAACTACTACCACAAGGCTGGTTGTCGAGGTATACGAAGAACCCGAGGATTCCCGCTCGGGCCACAATGGCCTCGTTCTCGACATAATGTCGAGACATTATGGGGGCTTGGACAGCGCAGTTTGGTGGATATGTCGCAGGCGTACGTTTGGTCGACGAGCATGCCGCGAGTAACATCCTGACATTTCTGTCGTATCAGTGCGAGATCGGCCGCATCGCTCTGTATTCCCCGGCACGTGCGGTCGACGCCGACAACCCAAAAGCATGTCATCCAAGAAGTAAGCTGGCAGAAAGCTGGTGGTGGGCGGCACTATGTTCGTCTCCTTCAGGTGATCTGCGATAGATGAGACTTCCCTCATCAAAAACGCACACTACACCATTTCCCGTGCAAGTTTGACAAGTGAGCAGACAAGAATGACAATGTTACCATCAAGAGTGACAATGAGAATCCAAGTGTGTCACAATCTAAATTTGTTGCAATCAAGATTGACAATGAGAATCCAAATTTGTCACTTTTCTATTTTGTAACAACCAAGATTGACAATGAAAATCCAAGTTTGTCAAAGTTCAATTATCAGTTTGAACCGTATGCCAACATGTCGAGTTGAAGTGTCAAACTTGGATGCGTATTGTCAAACTTGTGTGCGTATTGTCAAACTTGTATGGTCTATTGTCATTCTTGATTGTGATATATTCTGCCGGTGTCAAACATGAATTCTCACTGTCAATCTTGATTGTAACATAATTGAACTTTGAGAAACTTGGATTTTCATTGTCAATCTTGATTGTAACATATCTCGATTGTGACATACTTGAATTCTCAAAGTCAATCTTGATTGTAACAGAATTGAATTGTGACAAACTTGGATTCTCATTGTCACTCTTGATGGTAACATTGTCATTCTTGTCTGCTCACTTGTCAAACTTGCACGGGAAAAGGTGTAGAGTGCAAGCCTAGCTCTGAATAGGACTGGTAGTGAGTTTCATGAATTCCCAGGGGCTCGAGTTACAGTTTAGCGGATGGTGCGGACGATCGCCTGTCAGTCTCGGCTGCAAAAAAGCAACTCACATCCTCACGCTAGACTATCCCTTGACTCTCCGTGGTCCAAACCTAACCGAGCAGTCACTAATTACCACATAGTTGTCTTTTTTACTCCATAACCAAAAATCGTCAGAGATTCGAACAAGCACTCGAGCGCCGGGCACGCATCAAACGGACCAGACGTGCTATGAAAAGGGCACGCGTGCCGGCTGAGATAACCACGACTTTTTCCTGTCAAGGGAGAACTCTCTAGGCTGGCCATAACCAGCAAACTCAGCTACTTCTAGTGAACATCGACACTGTCGATTCGACAGCACGGTTCATCCTGCCGATAGGAGAGCAGTGGAACTCCACAAAATCGCCATCACCGAGAACCGCGCAAAGGGGGCCGAGCTTAAACGGATTCAATTGATCTTTCTTCCGGTCGGTCCTGGTCGCGTATGCGTTACTCAATTCGTTATGTCTCGCAATGTATCCACCCGAGTGACTGTTTTGTAAACTTTCGAGATACTAGAGTTAGGCTTATCCGTTTATTAGAAATTTCCTTATGTGAAGTCTCCATGGATTGCATTTCATGTCCTGAAATCTCGGAAATTTCCGCAAACGGGAATCTTCTGAATCTCCACTCTCGACAAGCCAGGGTTGTCAACCTTGCGGTAGACAGCATTGCATCCTAGCTCATGAGAGAATTCGAATTACGATTCCATTCGTGAGAGGGCAAGGATCCAGACCGTGATTGCCACTTCGCGTGGTTCTCGGATTTCGGATTCACGCATGCAGGGATACGTGGACGCAGAGACACTCGCGAAGCTTAGCGGTATAGATTGCAGCTCCATGCCGATAATGTACCGATATAGTCGATGATAATCGGATGATTTAACATGGTCGATGAGAGGTCCTCTCAGAGAGGAGTAGTGATCCGAACAATCAAGCAAATATCTCTTGCTCTTTGCTCGCACACTTTGCATATATGAGACACTCGTTCTAACACGAGCAGTCGTAGTCTTCCACTCAGAGAAAGGCCCTCCTTCAAGAGCTCCGTCTCATGGAAGATACGACTGGAAAAGGTCTCGAGGAGGGCAGAGTCGCTCCACGGCGGAAGAGAAGGTTCGGTGACCAGGTCGCCGCGACCTCTGACGGACCTTACGCGTATTGCTCCCCATCAGACACCAATACGGGGTCGATGAGGGACCCTCATTGAGGGTATTTGCAGAAAGGGTGGACGCCACCGACCTGTGTTTTGTGAGGCATGAACAATCAATCGCTTGATCTTCTCATTCGCATTTGGTTCCCGAGTACGAGTATTCATGATTTCCTCTTGTACTAGTGGAAAAGCAATAGTGACCCAGTAGACTGTCTACTGTAGACAGTAGGGTCCATTCGCCCGCAAATGGAGATCATATGGTGCAGTGACAGCACATAGAGCAGTGCCCTGAGAGCTGCTCTCAGAGAGCACATCCTGGTGTCTGGCCATTTTACCGTTTCGAATCGAACAAATATCAGCCAACTTCAAAGTCTGTAACTCCTACCTTGTTCGACGTCAACTTTGAATCGCCCAGGCGGATCGCTGTAACACGTAAAACGCTCCAGATGGAAGTCACATGACGCGTGCATCGCGAGGAGCTCCACACGTGATGAAGGATCTTAACGCGTTCTGGATTTCTTCGTGTTTCCGCGTTCCAATGTGGAACACAAATCCTCGGCCGGGCGCACACACTCGTATGATACACAGGCCGTATAACGCACAAGGTCTGGATCTCGCGTTGGTGTTCCACGATTGGGGTAGCTAGTCAGGTGTTGCCATTCTCTCTGGGGGCAAACGTAGCGCAGCTTGAAGCTGCCAGCTTCAGTCTTCCCATCTCGTTTTCTCCTGGTAGTTGTGAGTATATTTTTCCATGACCATAGTCCACATACGAGGAACTCTTCCCATACCCGCATCAGTGGCAATGTCACCAGCCAATTGTTATCTGCTCATGAAACCTTTACCTTTCATCAATTTATAGAGAACCGCTCTGGCGTGTTATGGTATAAGTCGCGTCGATAGCTCTGCCAAGCGGAGATTATTTGTTCGAAAGTCCCTATTGAATAACATGACCGCCCTACAAATGCTCATATTTGCTGCTGTGACTCTGGGTATGGTGATTCAAGCGACGAATAGTAGAGACCATGCTCAAGGCAATGGTAAGATTCTCGTACGATTGCTCACGAGTTGTGATTTCCAATGTCGTCCATGAAATGCTTACCTGAGCCATCGCTGGACAGAGAGATGGTTTCATGGGAGCCGTTTTCTTCACGAATTTCTCAGGTGTGTCATCTCAGGTTCAGTCACGGTTCGGTCGGGCCCCTTGTGCCATTCAAGTGTCGGAAAGCAGCACTCTGGATATGTGCATGTGGGTGGATCGAACAGGTTGGTGCCGCTTGTCTACGCCATTTTCAAAGACAACTATTGCAGATACTTCTACGTGGCTATTGAAGCCGATGCGGAACCTAGCAAGGCCCCTACTTTCATATTTATCGGCGGTGGCCTTGGTGATAGCAGTATCGGTATCGCCATGGGGCTCAATGGACCATGCCATGCGGATCCAGCTGGGACTCAACAGCTGCCAAACCCGTTAGGCGAAACAACACACATATTGTGGCCATACATATCGTGTACATATGGGCTGTTGTTCAGTTACTCGTGGACTCAGCATGCTAACGGTATTTGGGTCGATGCTCCAGGGCCAACTGGATTCAGCCTGGGACTTGTCGAGCCCAGCTTGGAGAAGTCTGTAGCCAACTTGTGAGTTGCTCTTACGACAGTATTCCTCCGACCATTTTCCTCTTCTGCATGCAGGATGATATTCTTGACCGAGTTCTTCAAGATCAATGAGAACTTCAAAAGAGATTACCACCTCGTCGGAGTGTCAGCATCTGGTATTGTCTTGACTAGCATTCTGAGCGCCTATGCCCGCTCTCGTAGCCTCCCTTGTCGTCATGTTGGGTGCACAAATTACCAAGAACCAGGAGCTGAAGGCGAATTTCAGGGGTGTTATGGCTTTTTCTGGTGCAATCGGCCCATCTGCTGTGTAAGGCGCTCCCTGCCAATAGAATATATTCCCCTTCTTAGCTACCAAGGATGCATGGATATGGCATCTCAGCGCAAGCTGGTGCCTCAGGATATGTGAGTCCCTCTGCCTCCTTCATTTGCTCATCGTGCATTCCTAGATTGAATATAATGCGAGCGGGTATGAACATCTGTCGAGCGGCACTCGCCGAGTGCAACTCCAACGGTCCTGGGAAGCCTGCAGCAAAAGGTGGGTGGCTCGGGATGTGCTGTTTCTGTTGACCATAGTTCCTCAGATAAGTGTCTGAATGCCGTGAAGTTGTGTGATTCTGCTACTGTAACTCAATTGAGAAAGACTCCAAGAAGCATGTGAGGATCGTCGATGTTGCCGACTCGACTGAGGAATTCTATAATACCACGGTGGTATCATCACCTAGGGTCTAGCTGTTTCCCGCCAGCATGTCTTGGCGTACTATTTTACTCTCGACGAGAATCTCTCGCTTTAGATACGATGTGCGCACCGAAGACGGCCGTGAATCACGGTTCTACAAGTTCAATCCTGGAAATGTAAACCCGCCGCCATCACTTCAGATTTCTGATGCCCACATAGGGGAGGATCGACCTGCATTCTACTCGGACTCTCACTTCTCGTTCGCCCCAGGAGAGCTTGAAATTTATGTTTTTGTCTTCAGGTGGAGAAGCTTCTGAACAGAAAGAATGTTCAGGATGAGCTGGGAGTTGCAAAGAGCTTTCAGATGCAGAATGATCATGTCTGTTGTCGCATCCCGCATTGAGTGCGGGGATTGTTATGATTCTACGATATTCAGGTATTCAGTGATTTCCGACCCTACGCGGCTTACGATACAACATACTTCGTAAATGAACTACTAGATCAAGGAATGAAGGTGAGGTCTCTGTGATTCATGATATAAGTGGCCTCTATCACTGATAATAGGATAAGACTTATAATAAGTCGTACATTCCACAGTGTGAACCAGGTATTCATCCTCAATGGCGCTGAGGACTTCGTGACTAACTACGGTGGTACAGAGAAATGGGTCTTCTCTTTGAATGGCCAAATCAATTACGGTTCGAAGCTCTCCTCGTCTCTCCGTCGGACTCTGCAGGTGAGCTATCTCAGGCTCAATGTTCGTTATTCGCTTTGAGGCTTGTCATCTTTCAGTTTCCTCGAGTTGGCGTCTTTGGAAAGTACTATCGCTACTCGTTCGCTAACGGAGCACACCTTGCAGTTATTAATGTATGTCGAATTCAATTTATTCGGACGATTGAGCAGGACGCACTCAGGGCCGTTTCTCGCTTGAAGGCTGAATTTATAATTTCAGGTGATCAACTCGGGACATGATATGATCTTAGACGCGCCAGAAGGAATGCAGCAGGCATTCAATTCCTTCCTCTCTGGTCAACTCTGGCAAGGATGATCAACGTCTATCTCGACATCGATGTCCAACGTCTATCTCGACATCGATGTCCAAAGCTTTTTTTGTACTTCAGTACAGTTGTATCCAGCTGATCTGTTCTTTCTCATAACATAGATCACATAACTGTGATGATGAGACTCGTTCAGAGCGAGCGTAGGAAAATTATTCTTTGTCGATGAAAGAACGAGACGTTCCCCAAGAACGTTACTTATTTCAAGGCCGATTTCTGATAGAGGCATATGTTGCTTGGAAGCTTTGGTTACGAGTTTATTGTTATACTCGAGTTACTCGGGTCGATTGGAAGAGTGAAGAAAGAAGCCGTCCCTGTAATTTGGATTCCTCTGAATGTTAGTAACGCAGTCAGACTGAATGATTCAGTGATGCATGTATACAGTATACAATTTCACATGTGGCTTGAACGGTTTAGTATACAGCCTACGAAATCGTTCAAGCCAGATGTGAATCAGCATCTGACTCGCGAATCAGAGTTAACTCACCCATCTAACCCTGAGTATGAGTCACATCCCGACTCACCGACTGACTCAAACCCGTTTCACAGCCAGTTCTGGTACCGACGGTGTTCCGCGGCGGCACAACCCTGAGCTTGAGACAGTGAGCTGATTGAGTAGTTTACGCGTGCCCGATACACTGTGGCGTGTGTCACGTTCTAACTACTGACTTACGGATTATATCACACGCTGTTCGGCGAACAGTGGCGAACACTGAGTGTCCGCCTATTGAACTAAGCGTCGGGAATAAATCCGAAAAAATAAAGTGTTACATATTCATCCTGTGTTAAATCAGTAACACAATGTACAGTGCTACATCCTACTCGTCCGCTCCGTCAAAATGCAAAGCCACGTACAGGGCCACGAGCCGCTATTTCCTCGAAGCCCGGCTCCACATCATTGGCTTCTATCTCCCCGAATTCATGTTCGTCATTCGCGTTGTCGTCTTCCTCTCCCATCATTGTTCGGAAGTTATGCAGACAAAAGCACGCAGGCGCAACTTTGCGCACTTCTCCACTGGTTCAAGCCGCAGATTTCTTTTACAAATTGTAGAACTTCTCAATTGACGGCACTTCCTCTCGATAGCCGGGCGAACACTCTTGCGAACAACATTGAAGGCTGCATCTAGAGTACCAGCCTCATTTATCAAGTCCCGGTCCTACCGCTAGATCAACAACAACAACTCCCTTGTCACGGTAAGACTTACTGTGACAAGGGACTTACCGGGTAAGTAGGCATATAAGAGATGGCATCCATTTCATACACGCCCATGGGACGTTTTGGGAGTGCACATTGTGCACTGCACAATGTTCGCTGAACTTATAGCAGACGGCCAATCTATTCGCGGAATCAACATCTGGCATCAGACTCACCATATCATGATGAAATAGTAGGTCAGGACCATAGTTTTGTATTGCGGCGAATGCAGCCGGTGCTGCAGCAGCACCAGGGTGCGCTCCGAAGTCAACAACACCAGGTCGGAATTGAGATCGCTAGCGCTTGGCAGACACATGATCGCGCATGTCAATAGGACACTCGGCTACCTAACAAGCAGCGTTACATGTTCGGGTTTTGGGGTTCCAGAAATTTGAACCTGCCATTGATATTCCGGGAACATTGCTCTCTCAACATCCGAATTAAAGCCTCGAATCTGGAGTAAAAACTATAATTTATAGTTTTTAATGCTGTGCGATCGCTGTCCCTAGCTCGCGGGTTTCAGATTTTGCCAAACGTGATTACGTTATTGCTGAGATCAATTCAACGCGAAGATCACAATGCACCGACTACCTCGAACTCCCGCTGAGTCCAGAAAAAAATCGCCATCATCATGCATGAGCATCATATAACTACAAGTTCCGACTGCACGCATAATGCGTGCCTATTTTGATTGGCTCTTATCGACAATGACCTCCTCCTCGAGATTCTGAGTCGGATCAATAATACAATAACATTTAGTGGCTCTTTATCTCACCGATATGGGGCTTGAGCACTCTGAGCTCGGGTACGAGCCCGAGTAAGACGAATCACTCCCTTTGGATCTCGCTCCTCCGCTTGGTAGGCTGCAACCCAGGCTTTCTAGGGGCTGACTGTGATGAGCAGGAGCTTCTCAACCAGATCACGATCCATGACGAAGGACCAGTCCGGCACGTGACTGTTTGAAAATCACAGCGCACAACAGTTGTAGCGAGTACAAGACCATTTAAACCTTTTTTGCAGAATACACGAACTACGCTCTTTCAAACGATATGTATCTTGGGAGCTCAACTGACGTAACTACACCAAAATAGCTTCCCCTTTAACAGAGTTCTCAAACCCAAAAACAGTGGAGGAAATAGCATTGATATGCCTGAAATCTGAGTGTACCGAAATGGTGAATTCTCATGCTCGGCAGTAACATGACATCAGCATCGCGCTGAATACACAAGCAGTAATCTCTCATGACGGTTGATCTAGATTATGGCAAGCCGCCGCGCCGCATGGTGTTTCTTCAGTGCTTGAGCTAACTCGTCAAACAAAGAAGAGACCTCGGCCCAGTTCTGGAAGCGCAGACGAATCTGAGCATGAATACGCCGATTCAGCAGCAATATTATTCCTGTACTCAATCTCAGTACATGGATTGGGAAATTTCCTCACTAATTAGTTCACAAAGAATGCAACTAAAAAGTTTCCTCACACTTTCCATGCCACACCGTTCACAAAACATTGTAGAGAATTTCACAGCCCACTGCGAGAATTTTAACACATAAAGCCACGAATCGGATAAGATAGAAGATTCTCATGTGCATACCGCATCACTCTCGTCGCTCCCAGATAGCGGGCCTTCACCGAGAACGGCAAACTCTTCTTTGAGAACTGGTAATACCTGAATAACTTCAACTTACACACTACACTAACCCAAGGGGCTCTGAGTGCCCCTAGAAACGACCAGGGGAAATTCATACGATATTGTCTTTCACAAGCAGGGGAATATATGTTGGCTTTCCTCGAGTGAGCTCAGGTTTCCCTCGCCAATTCTACAAGTTTACGTACGAATTCCGGTGGAAGTGTTCAGGAACCAATAAGGACCCCCAGAAATTTTATCAGAATTTTCACATTGTCACCAGAATTTTGTTGACCATGTTCGTATTTACTCACACTGTTCGCGAACGCTAGGATGTTCATGAAAAGCTCCGAATCTCTCGAGACGGTTGTTTCGCTCGAGAAAACTCAAAGTGTAGAAGATCCATACCAGAATTTGGGTTTGCGTACAATATCAACACGCAGACGCACAGAAAGCAATTCAGCAGATAGGGCGCACAAACGACAGTTGATAATAGGAACCGAATTGATGAGAAAAACAACACAAATCCTACCTCTTCATAATCGTCCGAGCCAATACTGCCTCTAATCGTCTTGTATTCCGAGGCTTCTTCCAAGGCTTTCTGTATGGGTCGCCGATCAGTTGCACCAGCGGGTGTCCCCTGGGAAGGATAAAGATCTCACACTCAGTATGTATGCAGACCTAGTCAACACGAAAGTGTGTCTATTGGATATGCAACTGTGAAAAAACGTGTTCTCGGGAACTAACAAGAACCAATCTGACTCAATACCGTATAAACAAATGTAAACATTGGTATGAACATGTGATGTAATTATGGTAACCTTTTGAGATTATGATAGCGACAAGTTGTTCACTATCATTAATCCCGGAATAGAAAACGCACATATGCATATCAAATTGGTATACAAAATCATCGTCTACAAACTGAACTCACCATCATCACATCATTCAGAATCGGTGCGTCTGATAGAGTCTCAAGTTTAGCAGGAAACAACTGCGGCGAGCTGAACGACACTGTCAACACAAACTTCATGCCCGCGCTATCCTGCAAATTCATGACTGAGACTCGAACAGATTTTATCGCTAAAAATGGTATCTAGCAAAGATGACATAAGTCACCCCCATGCAAAGTTCACTTAATTCACCTTCCGCTCAAGTTCATTGCCATGTTTGGTAGAAAGTTTAAGGAGGGAATCAGGAGTCAGGCAAACGAACGTCCGGACCGTCGACTCTGCAACAGCAAGAACATTCCATCTGCATAAGCATACTCTTGAGGGAGTACGCCATTGAGCCAGCTTATACATATTATATTGGAGTGAAGTTTCACTCGTTACACGTAAGGTGACGAAATACTCTGTGAAAACCCGATATTCGCACTATGCAGTTGCTGCTTGGTCGTGACTCATAGTAGATAACACGAGTCGGGAGACCTCTATCTTAATCTATTCGGGGGGATGGGAGATTAGCTATGCACATACGTGCAATCACGCACGATGGGTAGGCCGTTATGATTGCTACTGTCCCAACTGTGTGTCATCGAAAGTGTCATTGTCCTTGCTGTGTGCCACTAAGAATTCAGCTGTCTACACTGTGCGCGCTGAAAAATTCTTATCGCATGCAATTGCAAATTCAGCAATTGCACTTGCGCGAAATTGCATTTGTATGTTCCTGCAATTGCATTTGTGACAATTCCAAGAAGGACCAGCGAGCAATTGACTGGTATGAACCGATATATGGGAAAAAGCAGTGTAGGAGGGAAGTATGCACTACACTTGTTGGTGATGACAATATGAAAATTCTGAGGAAGCTTGCTTCTATACACTTCTACTCCTATTCCTTCATCAACTTCCAAAGTAAATGAGAAAAGTTCTTCTGCCCACATATATTCCAACGCTGGGGAAAAGTAGAACTTAAGAAAATGCCCAACTTGTAGTGATCGATCAACATGATGTGATCGCATATACATTAGCGAGTTCCTACACATCTCATATACGTATGAGAACTTTCTTCGAACATCTTCGTGGTGTTATCAGTCTTGGAGGATGTACGTTCGCTTTCCTCAACTGACTTCAGAAGGTCCCTCACCAATTAAACAAGTACACATGAATACTCGGCCAAAAGTCTACAAAAACCAATGTGAATTTCCTAAAATTTTCTCATAATTTTCATAGTGTCACCAACACCCGCAGTTGGCCATATGCACATTCCCCCCACACTGCTTTTTGTTGTTGTGAAAGCTACGACATAACTCACTTTCCTGTAGCTCCATAGAATATACGATCGGTCCATCATTCCCTTGCGAGTGACCTTGTTCGTGTTCAGGTCCAGCTAGCCGTAGCACACGAGACACAACGGCCAAGTCAGGGTCGTACTGTCTGAGGCATCTCCAACTGGTCGTATGCAGCGCTGGACGGACTTGTTGGTGGTGCTCAGAACTACAGTACCAAAAGCAGTGACATGGCAAAAATACAAGTGGGAAAATATGCAGTTGTCAATTCTTGTTGCTTTCTCTACGCTTCTACCCTAATTCGTATGTAATTAGCGCGGAAGCTCCTGAGCGGAGTTTCCTCACCAATAATAGAAATTCGGGCAGGAGTGTTCAGGAACCGCCAGTGATTCCCCCAAATTTCCTCGAAGCTTCCCCGAAATTTTCTCGAAATTTTCTCGTTGTCACCATTGGTGCCTGTCGTTGAAATGTCGGAACGATTTGGTGACTCACCAACACATGTAGTTGACTGTGTGCAAATTTTCCCCCACAGTTGACTACAAATTGAAATTCTCAGGAAATTTCGGGAGATTCTCTTTGGTTTCTGTGCACTTCTACCTGAATTCGTATATAATTAGTGAGGAAAATCCCGAGCTCAGCTGAGTAGAGTGAACAAATATTCCTCCAACACCGACGTTACCTGTCCCACTCAGTATCCTTATCAATCACCGAGTTACGCAGTCCGCGGAATATAGATGCTACACCGAGCAGAATTGCCGATATCAAACATAATGCGAATGTGAGCAATCCTGTAATGATTCCCTGAGATAACAGAACATAGTCGTATTCTGATACAAGTCAGTGCTAGAGGATAATATGCTCGCTTTTCCCAGCTTAGCTCAGGAGTTTCGTCACTCATTATACAAGTTTACTATAGTACAAATATTCAGAAATCAACATGAATTTCCCGATTTGTTCATATTATCACCAATACGTATTGTTGACCATGTGCATATTTCCCCCCACATTGTGAAACTCATTTGACTACGATTCAAAATTCTGAGGAAATTTTGGGGAATTCTCATCGCTCTCTGAACACTCCTGCCCGAATTCTTCGAGTAGCTTTGAAAACTCCTGAGCTCAGCTGATAAAATCAAACATATATTCCTCCAACACTGTTGGTTTCTGTACATTTCTACTCGGTTTCGTATATAGATAGCTTTGTAAACTCTTCAGGTAAGCTGAAAAAATCTAACATATATTCCTCCTCCAAAACTGCTGGGAAATACGTCGAGTCTCACCGGAATCAATGCCACAACTGTAGCATGCCTGCTAGCCCCATAGGGATGCCAAAATGCGAGTAAACTCCCGCGATAGATCCTGATAACTGCAAGTCGAATTCCCGTTACTATACCATCACCAACACCAGTGATGGCTAGTTGGGCCAAACGCGCGGCCTGAGATGAAGGTGAAAAATGTACAAGTACATATCAAGGGACAGAGTCCCTGGCACAGCAGTACACAAAGGCTTAGCGCGGTGGATCCGCGCTCAGCTAGCCATAGTCTGGGGATAGGATAGAGAGTTAAGATCATATTTTCCTTTACCATTCTCAAAGTCTTATAGTTGGTAATACTGAGTCTACGGCTAGGGGAGCTGGAGAGCCTCAAACCACTAACAAATACATATCAAAGAAAACAATAATAACATATATTGTAAATGAGAAAATGTTCCACAGAAGCGTGTCTTAACTTTTAGATTTTTGTGATACTTTCTCACTGCATCACTTAATCGCAAATCAACGATACAAAATGCCAGGCTGGGAATATGCTCAGCCTAGCGATTAACTTATCACTAGCAACACCGACTGAACAACAGTAACATACACCAACACACGACAGTGTTGGGTAAATAAATGTTCGATTTCCTCAGCTGCTGAGCTCAGCAGTTTCCTCACTAGTTATAGAAGTTCACGTACAAATTCGGGTAGTAGAAGTATACAGAAACCGATCAGAATTTTCTCATTTTTCCTACATCAATATGCGATACCATCACTTCCATAATTCACCTCAATTGTGTCTTCATAACACGTCATATCACACCCACGTCGATCACTCAGTTCTTCCTCTCCAATCCATATCCACTGTAGGTAGATTATAATAGCATCAGCACTAGCATGTAAGCCACTGGTCATTCTCGACAACGAGTCGAACAGTCCTCCGACCACTCCAGCACCAATCGATTTAACTCCGCGACCTACACAAGTAATTACCCCGTCATTCCCTCGTGGTTAAGCCCACCTAGAGACGTAGTGAGAGAATGTGAGTCACCTCGAGAGGTGGCATCAGTTGAATCTCTGAGTAAATCTACTATTCGATCGCCGACCTAGCAATATGAAAACAATGTAAGGAGACTTTTATACACGACATCCGAACAAAATGCGATAAAATGCATAGTCTACGGGAAATAGATGAAGTCGCTATAATGGAGTTTTACCCTAGTGATAGAACATATTTCACGACTACTGCATAGTGCGAAAATCGCGTTTTTCACCGAGCTTTATGCCACTTCGCGTAAAACGGGTCGTGAAACTCAACAATTATACCAGGAACTCACCCGATTGAGGAAGGTCACAGGATTGCCGAGGACGTCGATGGAGCCGATGATTTTCAGAAATTGCATCATACCTTCCCGCACGTAAAAGCTGGCTATGTCCGATGCCTGAAAATGAACAAAAACAAATTAATCTCAGTTTACATCAAAATATTCACTCCAATGAGAAAACACCGAAATATGTTCGCTTTTCTCAAAAGTCTATTTACAAGGCTAATTTTCTTGGGGTGGAGAAAATTTGCATATTGTCACCGACACATATACTCGATTATGTACATATCCCACCGCCTCCCAGTTTATTTCGACACATTTTTGACTGAAAATTCAACTATGCTACAATCAAGATCGAAAATGAAAATCCACTTGTAAGCTCGGTACTTTAAAAGTGCCGGAATTACAACTAGATTCATCTATAGAGACAACTACTAGCAACATCACCACTAAGACTGTGCAAATCGATAATACTACATTTTACAATTCTTTGCAAATTCAAAATAGGCAAATCAATTCACACAATGGAGTTTCACGCGTTTTACGTGAAGTGGCGTAAAACTCGGTGAAAAACGAACGATATTCGCGTGAGATATGTTTTTCACCAGTGTTTTTCATATCACTAGGGTGAAACTCCAATGAACACATCTCGACGATTTCACGCTAAACGTAAAATATTTCGCTTACGAGTTCCGCTGGTGTAGCAAATGAGTGTTCGTTTGTGATTGCCTTAAATCTCATGGGGGAATTCGACACCTTCGGGACGTTCTCAAAGGCGGCGTTCATCAACCGCACCTATACGGGCAACATTGGGCGAATTTTCTTGATTTAATTACATATTAATATCTTATTTATAAAACCATATCTTACTGTAAATATTATTATATATTGGAATTTCACCCGCTTTACGTGAATGGCGTAAAACTCGGTGAAAAACGCGATATTCGTGGCCTGTAGTAGTCGTAAAATATGTTTTTCACTAATGTTTTTCATATCACTAGGGTCAAGAAACTCCATTATATATACAAGTAATTTAATACCACATAGAGATGATATAAATAAAGAGTATATAATAATAATATGATTATAAATAAAAGTATATAATTTAATATGTTGTAATAATGAAGTTTCACCCTAGTGATATGAGAAACACTAGTGAAAAATACCATTTCACGACTACTACATACCGCGAATATCGCGTTTTTCACCGAGTTTCACGCCACTTCACGTAAAACGGGTCGTGAAACTCCAATATATCATTGATAATATTTCGCCAAGTGTGGTAGCGAAAAATTCATTTAATAATGTTGGAGTTTCACGACCCGGTTAACGTGAAGTGGTGTAATATTCCATGTAAATTATAAGACGTATGTTTTTCCGCGACCAACAACACAAATGTTTTCCGCGGAGTAAACGTGAAACGCGTTTTTTCATATCACTAGGGTGAAACTCCAATATCAACCTCATCAGCTTACCAAGGCCACATCGTCGTCCTTTCCTCCCTGCCTACCCCGCGAACTCTTCGTATGCAGCGATAGGTTGACCCTCACCTGATGAAAATCAACGATGTCGTTATCGAAGTTGGAGGAATATATGTTTGCTTTCCTCACCTCAACCCAGGAGATTCCTCACTATACAGGAGAGTGTAGAGAATTACACTGCAATTTTTCGAAAAAAAAATCAAAAATCTTGTCAATCTTCAAATTTTCTCATCTTCCAGAGTACAAAAAATTACATACGAATTCGGGTACAATTTTCCGAGGTTTCTGCAGATTTTTTTTTAAATTCTCACCAACACACGTGACTAATCATGCGCATATTTTTCCCCATGCTAGCCATTATTCACAACAACAGAAACCACAGCTCACCGGGTCCAACGTGAAAGTTTGAATATAAACTTTACTGTCAGCTGGTGCTCTCTGACTCGCATCAAATTCCGGCGTACCTACTTCACCAGGAATTCATTCAGAAACCGATGATGGAGTTTCACACTAGTGATATGGAAAAACATAAGTGAAAAATACGATTCACGACTACTGCATAGCGTTTTTTTCACAGAATATTACGCCATTTCACGTGAAACGGGTGAAACTCCAATGTTCCCGGAGAGGAGCTCATTTTGGATTTTTCCACATTGCTAGGAACATCTGGATCTTCCCATGTGAATGTCATCACATTAGGAACACTTTCCTCACTGTTATCAGACCCCTGTAACAATATGTCCTCTGCATACCACTCCATCCTCAACTTACCCAACATATTATGATATGCCACCATAGACGAATTAGCAGACGTCCTTGCAGTGGACCTTCCCAGGACGGTCTGCTCATCTGTTTCCCCCGCAGTTCGCACCGAGGCCACATATCGCGCCACACTGGCCGGCACGATTTCGAATAGGCTGTATAACTCCATCATAAACCTGGTATAATAGCAAATGTAGACATAGATTGATTATACTCTGAAGTGTCGTTCATTGAAGTGCAATCTGATATAATGGAGTTTCTTGACCCTAGTGATATGAAAAACACTAGTAGAAAAACATATTTCACAACTACTGCGAATATCGCGTTTTTCGCCGAGTTTTACGCTAGTTCACGTAAAACGGGTCGTGAAGCTCCAACAATAGCATTCAGTTGATATCATATGTAGAAATATAAATCAACTTCCCGGAGTTTCGCCCTAGTGATATGAAAAACACTAGTGGAAATCATATTCCATATTTCACATCGCGAGAAACGCGTAAAACACATTTGGCGTGCTCTCTATTAATATAAAACTAATTCACAGAAAATTGGGGGTGTTGCGGACATGCCTATGGAGCGGTATTGGTGATATCAACAGCTACACAACAATAAGACTTTAACCCAGGTACTTACCTCAGCATTCGAACGAATGATTTCTGATCAACATTGATCACCAACGGTTGCAGGGTCACATTGAGACTGCGGATCTCCCGTATGTTCCTCCACTCATTTCCCGCCATGAGAACTACACCAACCTACACAATGGAGTTTCACCACCCTAGTGGTATGAAAAACACAAGTGAAAAACATATTCCACGGCTACTGCTTAGTTTGAATATAGCGTTTCTCACGGAGTTTTACACCAGTTCACGCTAAACGAG
>NW_003214682.1:76385-79165 GCF_000006405.1 Perkinsus marinus ATCC 50983 | reverse complement strand
GGGATAGATAGAAAAGGCATATATATACAGATGAGTGAGAAGCGATACATTAGCTAAGGGACAAGGCTATGTAACTATTTACTGAAGACTGTGTATTGGGACAGTGCACACGTGTGCATATATTTGAGTTTCGAGAACTTTTCTGCAAATTATTGTGGCCTGCGAAGTGCACTTCTGCCCGAATTCCTATGTAAACGAGTAACTTACGAGCTCAGCTGAGGAAATAAACCAAAGAAATGTTGAGTATTTACCTAGCACGTGAATACTGGGTTCTATGATAATATCTAGGAATCACCTGGAGAAAATTTACACATCGTCAGCTACATGTGTTGATGACAGTATGAAAATTTTGAGGAAAGTTCTCTGATTTATTATTAGTTTCTGTACACTTTTCTCTAGTGAACTTTCAAACTCCTCTCAAGCTCAGCTGAGAAAACATATGAGAGTCTTGATTCCTGTACATTCCTACCCGAAGTCATATATATACTTCGATAATTACTGTGGAAACTCCTAAACTCAGCTGAGGAGAGCGAACATATAATCCTCCAACACTGTTCACCTGGAAGCTCGGCTCAGGCGAGATAGGTAGCAGATCCTCAGCGCGATGTCGAGTAGAATTAGATGTCTTCGTATGCAGTAGTGTTTTGAAATACCTATCAGTGTGGTGAAATTTGCACATGGGCAACCACACGTGTTGGTGACAATATGAAAACTGCGAGGAAATTTTGGAAAATCCTTGTTAATTTCTCTACATTTATCGTATATATTCTGCCAATTCGTATATAAACTTCTATGATTAGTGAGAAAAATATTGAGTTCAGCAGCTGAGGAGAGCGAACATTTTTTGCAGCACTGGTACCTATACTCACCAAGTGGAGTTCGGTGGAGTCTCACGTGAAATGGCGTAATACTTCATGTGATAAACGCGATTTGAAGTGAATTGAAAACACTTCGCGAATTAAACCGGACAAATAAACCCATATCACATATCACGTTTATTGGGTAAACACGTTTATGAACGATTATGAACGTTTATGAACGATTATGAACGTTTATGAACGATTATGAACGTTTATGAACGTTTATGAACATTTATGAACGTTTATGAACGCGGTAAAACATCACATAAAACACACCACGTATTCTGCACGTTATTAATCGCTCACATGCGTTTTCCGCAAAATGAAATGTAAATGTGTTTTTCACTAGTGTTTTTAATCTCACTGATGAAACTCTATTTTCAACGATATTGGAGTTTCACTCGTTTTACGTGAAGTGGCCTAATACTTCGTAAAAACACGATATTTGCGCTATGCAATGGTCGTGAAATCAGTTTCTCACTAGTGTTTTCTCATATCACCGAAAAAATTCCAGTGTTTGAAATACATATCACACTCACCCGCCTTTCACATGGTTGTCGACTTGCACATTATCGATACTCAGCTGAACGGTTGAGTCAGTACTCGGATTTCCAGCTATTTTCACCGACAACACTATGTGCCGAGTTGAAGCGTATCTAGAAAGCAAATAAAATGAACATTACTTTTACATTTTTCGAGATTTTTCGGGTCGAGAAAAGGACATAATATATGATGAAGTTTCACGCGAAAAACGCGATACTCGCGGTATGAAATAGTCGTAAAATATGTTTTTCATATCACGGGTGAAACTCCAATGTCATAATTTTTTGCCATTCAACTTTCCAAAAAATTTCATAACAAACACACGTCTTCGTAGTTTTTACTACTGAAATTTCACTGAATTTTTTTGTGACAAAAAAATTAATATAACTACACCAGCGAACTGACCACTTTATTATCAATTGATTCCCTTCCCCCCCAAGAATCATCATCTTAGCTCTAAAATAGCCCCTCGGTAGTTGAATCCACAAGCAAACACAACAAGTTCATCATATACCAATAATACACTCAGAGTTCTGCTATACTATACTTTCTATATAATATAGAAATTTCACTAAAAAAATTTTTTTCTGACAAAAAAAAAATAAATATATATGCAAGAGCAAACCGACTGCTATTAATACTGCTATATAATATCGTTACTTCTAGAAATTTTTCTGGAGATTTTTTCCTGACAAAAAAATAAATATATATGCAAGGGCAAACTGACTGCTATATGATATCGTTACTTCTAGAAATTTTCCTGGAAAATTTTCCCTGACGAAAAAAATGAATATATATGCGAGAGCAAACTGACTGCTATTAATACTTCATTCTTTTTCCCCTACACCTACAGTAACTCCTCAGGAGTTGAATCTATAAGGCTCAGCCCGATGCCTTCGAGCTCAACAGTCATACTCAGTCGAACACTCGGAGTCTTCAAGTTTAACGGTTCCTCCAACTGAGATGCTATCGCTGATGATACAGTTGTCGCTGTGCCTGAGAGCACCGACAGGATTGCGAACAAATAATACGATAAAAGATATCAATAATCTGAAGCTAAGCTGAATATCGATTTCCTATTCCAAACAACTGTTGTATGTACGTTGTACTATGTTTATTTTATAATTCTGTGCTTATAAGAAATAGAGTGGTCGAGTTTCAGTATGAGACGGCGCTGTCACTAAATGATAAGTTGTCACTCATTACTGCTGACTTCCTTTCCAGTTATCACTGGTGACAGGACTCCTGTTATACGAGAAAAAGATAGAATATTAAAATACAAATCATGAAACACTTCGCTCCGCTGTGCTATAGGCTAGGCGATTCCAGCAAGAGAACTAAGGATTCCAAGATGTCGCCTTTCTCACTCGTACTAGT
>NW_003214682.1:67009-76285 GCF_000006405.1 Perkinsus marinus ATCC 50983 | reverse complement strand
TACGCCACTCCACATAAAACGGGTCGTGAAACTCCAGTAATACTAATACTTGCACCTAGTATGCACATTCTTAGGGCGTCCAAGTCACACGTGATTTTCGGCGGGTACATAGATGGGTGTAAAAATCTTATTATTTGCATTGTGCCGCGACAATGATGAAAAACGGAAGGTTATACTAGTATAAATGGAGTTTCACGACCCGTTTTACGTGAAGTGGCGAAATTCACGCTATGCAGTAGTCGGGAAATATATATTTTTCACTAGTGTTTTTCATATCACTAGAGTCAAGAAACTCCAATAATACTCGTACTAGTAATACGTATATGAATGACAACGGTGCTTTCACTAGTAGCCATCTCAGAAAACGAGCACACGTTTCGATTCACAACTTTACACTATCATCAACCCACAAAATGATCCTATACAAGATCCTGAAATAAGTACAGCTTCACCGTTTTACGTGAAGTGGCGTAATACTCTGTGAAAAACGCGATATTCGCGGTGATATATTTTTTTCGCTAGTGTTTTTCATATCACCAGTGAAACTCCAGTATTTGACGACTCGTAATAAACAATTAATACATATCGTCGTCTCGACTTACTGCTAGCCACTAGTAGTTCCTGAACGGCACATGGGAGATTAACTCCTTTTATCGCAGTCAACTTGTGCGCTGCTAGAGCCCATTCCAGTTCTGCTGGTGACACACCCTCGTCACCGATCTGAGACGAAAGGACAGTGTGTGGGGGGGAGGGGGGGGGATATGTGCACATAGTCAACTACATCTGTTGGTGATGACAATATGAAAATTCCGAGAGAAAATTTCGGGAAATTTTTGTACACTTCTACCTGAATTCGTATGAAAACTTCTATAATTAGTAAGAAAACCGCTGAGTTCAGCTGAGGTAAGCGAACATATATATTCCTACTCCGACACTAGAGTTTCACCCGTGATATGAAAAACACTAGTGAAAAACATATTTAACGACTATAGCATACCGCGAATATCGTGTTTTTCACCGAATTTCACGCCACTTCGCGTAAAACGGGTGAAACTCCATTGAATCGATTTCTTACGTAAACTGCTATAATTACTGAGGAAACCTCTGAGACCAGCCGAGAAAAAGATAAACCAAACATATATTCCTCCAACACTGCCGACTCACCTCATCCTCCCCACGCTTGAGCGAGAACATATCAGTATCATTGAAAGTTCTATTGCAATATCCAGTGATCGCTCTCTCACCGAAAACAGCAACCAAATCGCGGGGTATCGGCCGTTCGAGTAAATCGAGATCTGCGGGAAAACAAAATTCCACCACGCTTGAGTTTAACACCAACTACGATCGAACAGAGCTTCGAGTTTCTTATCGATTTGCGGTTCCTGCTCAGTTATAATGAGAGAACCATCTCTGTCACTGTGGTAGCTTGAGACCGCCGAGTAGTCGTCCGAATCTTGGAAGGAAAAAATAATGATATTTCGAATACCATAACACGGTGAAGTTTCACCCGCGTTTCGTGAAGTGACGTAATTTTTTACGTAAAGTGAATAGAAAGAACTCTTCGCGAATCACCCTTTTTCATCACGTGTTGTTCACGTAAACGACATTAACTAACCTGTTTCAATGACATGCCCCGGCTGTGACGGCGACCTTAGGAAGCTCAGAGGGCCTAAAACATAATAGTATTCCACAATGAGGAAAGACTCCGACAGTGTGGAAGTGGATTTTGAGCAAAATTTGGCGATTTTTTTTCTGGTTTCTCTACACTTCTACCCTAGTTACTGAGAAAACTCCCAAGCTCAGCTGAGGAAAGCAAACATATACTCCTCCAACACAGTTGACTAACACGTACCATTTCGCTCCGCGAGTAAGTGACTTCGTCGTGATCTCCGTAAGCTCTTCCGTCGCCCCAACTCCTTTTCAACTTTCCTCTTACGCTTCAACACGCCCATACGAGGCACTACTAGTCTGGTCGGCTTCGTAACGGTACTGCGAATCATTCTCCCACCTAAATGATTAAATTCGAATACTACTCGGGAATAGTCCAAAACTGCTCAAGAAGGTACGACTACAGTGTGAACAAAAGTGTTGTGCAAAGTAATATTTTCAACACCTTCAATTTTTGGAGGTTCGAGAGTCAATTGTGAACTGGTATACATCGTTTTAGAAGCGTTCTGCAAGTTAGTTGATAGTCGAATTCTTGAATTGGAGAAAGCAATCTCCAGAAATTAGATATGCACAACGGCTCGGTGCACCCTATAGCTTGTGGCTATACAAGCGCAGTTCATGTCGTATGCACTTCCACCCGTCCCTCTGTGGACTCTTCTTCGGCGATGAAAACATGTCAGACTTCGTGAATGATTCTGATCCACCAAGAAATGGCCGTGTGCAGAAGTATGAACTACGTACACGTAAACCGACCTGCGGCCGCAGTACGAGGACCAATCGACGTAGCGTGTATTCCGCAGCTTTAACGATACCAATGGATTGGAGGGGCGTGATTGTTCACAGTGTGGTGGGAAGGGGGATATGCACATGGTCAACTACATGTGATGATGACAATGAGGAAATTATGAGGAAATTTCGGTTTCCGTATACTTCTACCTAAATTCGTGTGTAGCAGTTCACACACGGGGCTCCATAGAAGTCTACAGAAACCGATGAGAATCCCCAAAAATTCCTCTGAATTCCCATATTGTCATCAACACATGTGGTTGACCATGTACAGCGCACATTGTGCCCATCTCCCAATACTGATCGTCTTCGACCACTAGGTCACGACTAGAAAGTTACGATGACTTTCTTGCGGTCTATCCGATAGAAACTCTCACCCTCTCCCCACCTCATAGCAGGAAGCAATTTTTCAACAGCATCCACTTACCCGTAGCTGCCGTCTCCATCACATTCCCTGCAATACGAGTAACCGCGTCAGTCACTACTCCCGCCACAGTAGCAGCACGTTGTCGTGCACCTGTTATTACAATGTGGGGGAAAATACACACATGTAAAAATGCTTAGGAAATTTCGGGTAAATTTACTATTGGTTTTTTACACTTCTACTTCAAGTCATATATCAACTTCTTTAATTAGTGAGGAAACTCCCAAGCTTAGCTGAGCAATCCTAACATATAATCGTCCAACACTATCCCAAGAAGCCTTCATTTACTCGGTCTAATCACTGCATCACCACCAAACGGTGCATCCTTCAGCAGCGACATTCGGAGAATTCTGGAGCCTCCGGAGACAACCACTTCAATGATGACAGTTTCTGACGCTTCAGTAACCAGCTTCTCATGAACCTGTCGAAAGTTAACGTCCCGCGGCATCTCGTAGAGCCTGATCAACTTGCCTTAATTCTCGCAAGCTCGATTTCGATTACTCCGGGAGTTCTCATAGATTTATGTCGGACCAAATCTGTCACTTCATTTCGGTTTCGAAGGTCCACCAATCTTCTCAAACGCTCTTCTGCCTCGAAACGCAACTGATCAGAAAATAATATTGGAGTTTCATCCATTATATGAAAAGCACTAGTGAAAAACATATTTTTAATTTTACCTCGCGAAAAACGCATGTGAGCAACAAATAACGCGTAAAACACGTGGAATGTTTTACGAAATATGGGGTGATGTGTCGGTGTAATTCGCCAATTATTTTCAATTCACTTCATTTCGCGTTTATCACATGAACTACTTCACGCCACTTCACGTGAAACGGGTGAAACTCCATTAACCGCGAATCTGTTAGTATACCACGTAGATAGCCAAGTCGTAAATTCTCACACAGTCAAGGACCCGATCTAGCTTTGAGAGATAACGTCTCCCAGAATTTGACAACAATAAGGGGATTCCTAAACTGATGACATTTACATGGGAAACTATTCGAATAATGTGTTCCCAACCATGTGGAGAATTTTAACGAGTTCCTCCGGCAACATAATACACACTGCACACGTTAGATTCCCACATTAGTGTCTTACCTGCAGAATTCTCCTTCCCGCAGGGTCATGCCAAGAAAACTCGATAGAAGTGCCTACATGACACTCCGCATCACGTTGCAATACGATCGATTCATACACGGCTCGAGCTGCTCCCAAGGCAGCTCAGACAAACCGGCTTGTCGGAACCAAACGGTTTCTGTATACATGTTGTGCAGTTTGAAATCCGGCGCAGTAGGAGCCCGAAGCGCAATGAAGATCGTTGCGTTGTCGGGCGTACCTTGTCACGATCTCCATGAGGCAATCATTGAGAACTAGTCCCACCAGTGCGAGGGAAATATGCACGGGTTGGTGACAATATGAAAATTTAGAGGAAATTTCGGGAATTCTTAATGGTTCCTGTCCACTCCTACCCTAATTCTTATAGAAACCACAATGTTTAGTGAGGAAACTCCTGAGCTCAGCTAATTGGAGCAAACATAAATTCCAAAACTGCCTCCCACTTGTGTAAATCTCCGTAATGACGAATTCGCCCTTTTCCTCATCACTCATAGACCGTCGCTTGCAACTATGTCGAATTTGCATGGTTCCTACCAATTCGCTACTCTCAGCAGAGTCGCAATAACAGCTTACCAAGATCGGAGATACAAAATGGGTAACTCCACGAGCGTAGAGAACCTCCAATATGCGTAGCCTTAGACCGTTGCACACTAGCAAGCATAGCCGACCGTCCCAAGGCTGCTCGAGACGGCGCTAACTCATCTGGTTCGACACAACTGATGTGCACCTTGATCAACACATTCGGCAATCGCAGGGAATTCTGTTTCGCATACCATAACTTTGTCATCAGCATCAGTGTGTTGAGGATGAAATGACATTCGGCTCGACGGGTGTATACAAAAATGGTGATTTCCCGACTCTTCTTGGATCTGGCCAGATTTTGGACAGGAAAATCTCACCCGAATCTCACCCATATCTGTCGGCCTGTCAAGTTGACGAATATGAATCGAGGAACCAGTTCAATGATCCGAGTCCGCACGAACGGTGGCGGACTCAACGTGATGTTAACGCCAAGCCAGTGCGCCGGTTGGCGTTCGCCTTTCGGTATAACGACTTGGCCGGAAGCTGCGGTCTGAAGGGAAACCATGACCTCAGGAACGCTCAGAGTGATCTCACATCCACCCTGAAAGCCTCGCTTAGCTCGCCACTGGACTGTACCGCTGGTAGGCATCCTGCACGGACCCGCATGGTCTTCCTCGGATCCCTATTAGTGCTGATATCAGTCCTGGAGTGCGTCCAGAAACGACCAAGTTGGGACCGGTTCGCGACAAGACCATCGCCGAAGCCCACGCGCCAGAGGTATATGGGGAACTCCAAACGATTGACGATCCAGTAAGCACTATACAGGGTGATGAACCTCGCTAAGGACTGCAGTCGTACACGCCCTTCTCGGGATAGCGATACGACTTCTGACGGGTCGAGTGCCGTCGCTACCTCAATACGGATATACATAGGAGGAGCATTCTTATCTCGTCGTGACCTCAGCCTTAGCACAGAGTCGTTGAATCTTCTCTTGAGAAAATATATGTCCACAGCTTCACTCTCAAATTCCCCGGCTTGAACGTATAACCGTTGCATCAGCCGTGGGCATTGCACATTTTCACCAGGACGAAGATCACGGCAGACCCAACCAGCACTGTCATCTTGATCGAGCCCAGGGGGAACCAGGCGAACCGACACGTTGCGGCACAGTCTATTGCGGACTTGCAACGCCCACTCCAATAGGATCTCAAAGGAGAGATCCGAAGCCCTTGTCTTGCGCCCGTGACTGCTAACAGCAATAACTGTTGAGGTTAAAGACACCTTGCCATTCACCGCGCCTTCAATTGGTGCGTCGAACTCAAACGACGACCCAGGTAGCTGGCTGTAGTCCTTCATTAACGTAGACTGATACCGAGCCAGACTCTCCAAAGTAACGCTCGGGAGTAACGGCGATAAGCACTTCTCCAATCGCGCCCACGACGCATCGTATTCAGAACCGTGCCAGAGGGACTCCTCTATAATAGGCTTGCATACGTCCCAAAGGCCTAGCCACGGCGATGCGTATTTTTTCTCCCCGATAGTCCTAGTTTTCGACCGGAAACATTGCTCGGGCAGAAGCCAATCGATAGGAATCGCTTCAGCATCGCCGGGCGCCAACACCAAATGAGGCGGCGTGCTGAGGTTGCGGACGGACATTTCTGCCCGGGTCGAACTCTGAGTGCCTCTTGTGTGCTTCGATGCACCAACCAGCTCATTCTCGTCAAGACTTGTCCATTGCCCTCGCCGGGGCCTCACAAGAACAAGCGTAGCACTTGTGTCGTTAACCACAGCGTACAGAGACGATATGAAGACATTCCATAGGGACAGCGTAGGGTGAAGTTCCACCCTGACCATAATGCGAACCGTAGCCCAATCGCGGCGCACTCGGCTGAGAATGCTACTCTCGTTATCATCGGCGTTCTGTGGAGGAGACAGACCCCTGGCTAGGCCCTTAGGGGTGCCCTTTAGCACGCTAGCTGTTCGGAATGCGTCATACGGCACTCTGAAGCTGTGAATGCGGGAGCCACTCTGATTGAGTAACCTCAGTCGTTCAAGGAAGATCCTCTTCCGTCCTAGCTGCACACACAAGTCAATAGGCAGAGTACTGCCATCAGCATCATTGACCTGCAGTGGGAGCCCCTCTCGACAGCCACTCATGACCTCCTGCCATTCCCCAGTCTGGACGAGTTCACCAGCGTCCCTCGCGGTGCGCACCAGAACAGGCAAGCCGGTCAAGTTAATCACCCTAGGGCCTTCGCGTTCCATCCCACATACCTCCAGCGAGCTGAAGGACTTCCTGAGGTCGGCCAGAGTTAAACGCTTGTGCGCAGACTCGCCCTCAGGTGACACAAGCGAGTCCGGACTCGGCGGTGTTGAACGAAGACTAGGCAAGCTCAGATACCGTCCACGCGCCAGACGTGGGGGGTATCCGCTTTCCTGCATAGCTCGCCAAAGTGATGGTATCATCTGTTGTGACGGCAGCACTCTCCTTGTGCACGACAAGTTACTGTTGGGACCAAATTCATTGCCAGCCGATGATCGCACGAAGTCAAATCTGGAATCGGGCTGAGGAATAACTGGTTTCCGGACAGTCACAGCATCGACAGTTGACGCTTCCATGGTCGTGAGCGAATTCCACTCCTTGAAAAACATCATTTTCTGCCATAAGCTGGCTATGGACCAGTCGATTGCCCTGTGGGGCTGTACCCCTACTGAAGGCTCCATTATGACTATATCGGCCTGGTCGACTGGCGAGGACATACCCAACAAGGTCGCCGATGTGAAGCGGTCAACGAGTACTTTCCCTGTGGAAAACTCGCGGGTCGCGGGCCCTCGCTCAGGTACTTGAGCGGAGATATTCACCCGTGAACTTTTTTGTTCACATGGGGACACCGCGCCCCACTCCTTCAGGTAATTCTCATCGATTGTTGATGTAAACTCCTGCAGATGGTTCACAAGCCCATAATAGAATCTCATAGCTGATTCCAAACAGCTTTCGGTGACCAGAATATTAACCCACGTGGAGTTTAACGCCAACCGCCAGAGACCGCCCCTGTCTGAGCCTAGTGCCATATGCAACTGCACTGGCTCGATACAAGGCTCATAACTGCTGAGCGAACGGTTATACACGTCTACGCCCATACAGAGGTCAGCCAGGTAATTTTGCACCAGCGAGGGGTAGTCGTTCTCAGTAGACACTTCTATGTTCAAATCTTCGACTGTGATCATGGCGAACTTCAGCGTAGCTTTGGGATTACCCCCGGATGGAAAGGCTATGACTCTCGGAGACTCTACTATCTCCATTTGCAATGACTCGGCTTTCAATGTCAATCTAGTAGTCCCATTTTCCTTCACAGAAGCGACGCCATAAGAGGACTCGCTCGGTGGACACGATTTTGTGTCAAATTCGGGAACGATGTTCTCTTCATTATCAAGAGACATACAGACACCACCAAACACTCGTTGGCAATCTGCATCTACCGCAGTCCACAAGCTCATCAGAACTTCTGCAATTGCTCCAATGATAACAATGTCCGGAGTGGAGACGACGAACTTGATCGGGTCGACCTCCACACAAGTCGTCACTGAAATGCCGTTCTCTCTCGTAGTGGAGTAGAACTGGACACGAAATGGTGACACGACATTGTGTGCAGCTGTCCCACAGAGTTTCCAAGTCCCCGACGATACATGCCTGGCCACGCCCAACGACAGTGTTCCTTGAGTAAGAGTAATAGCACTAGTTACATTCTTATACCATCCAAGTGGCTGTGGCTCATCACACGACCATACTGCGCTATAGTTAAGGTTAAAGTTCGCCAACACAACTGGTGATGAACTCCCTAAGTAATCTCCTAGAGGAATCCATATAGAACACTTGATATCGGTAAAGTTCACAGACCATCTGCTCCAGCTGTTAACCCCAGCAGAACTGCATATCTCTGCAGTGTCCAAATACCCAACCAGACGATAGCGCTGTATCGTCAAGCTATCAACTATAGCCGCGATCAGCGACAGGCGTGTCCCAAGTTTGCATATATTATGCAGGACTGGCCAGTCGATCGCAAGAACTACTGGACTGATGCCCTCGAGCACAACGTCGCATTCGGTGGGTGAATCGCCATGGACGCGTACCAGAGTGTTGGTATTCGGCGGAATCGCCAGCCGCTGACGGAGTTGATCTTGTAGTCTATTCAAAGTGGAATCCTTGAACTCGTCAACAAAACCATGCGGCTTCACTGCGGAAGGTTGCCCGGTACTGAACACCCTCTGGTACGGCTCATCTCGGTCCGAGACAGTCCCGCAAAGAGCACCGATTTCCCATAGCTGGTCGAAGCTACCGTCCGCGTTGCTCATCATAGTCATGGACTGGCCGTTCGAGGTGACAGACAGAGAAGCTGTCGTAATCGTCAGCGTGATTTTGGGACAGTCGAATACTGCCCAGAGTGAAAAATTACCAACCGGAGGATATGCGCTGCTAGGAACTATATCAGCTCCAATGAACTCAGCTATAGGAATGGATTCCGTTGTCATTGGAGTAGGCGAAATTGACACCTCGCATTCCCGAGGGTTCGACGCGTACTCCACTCTCTCTAACTCGCGCATCGCAGAATGCAATACCTCGATTACCTGAAGAGGACGAATCGCGAGAGTCCCAACCCAAGTTTTCAGGAACACATAAACACTCGGCTCAATTCTCATATGACTGATCCGGCGTGGTCCACCGTACCCTCCCGCGGCCTTCTGGACCCCGGAAATCACAA
>NW_003214682.1:33277-66909 GCF_000006405.1 Perkinsus marinus ATCC 50983 | reverse complement strand
GGTTCGAGCCCCACGGTGGGTGTAGTTTATCAAATGAACTTTATGTTCACGGCCCATTAGCGCAGGGGGCAAAATTGTCAATTTGAATATTATAGCATTCTGCTCCGGTGAGATGACCTAAGGTCATGACCGAAGGAAATTGACTCATGTGAGTCTTCAAGGAGAACAACTTGAGGAGTTGATGAAATATGTTGTTGCTCCGCTAGCTCAGTAGGCAGAGCGTGTGGCTGTTAACCACAAGGTCGGTGGTTCGAACCCATCGTGGAGCGCTTGATGAGATCACTTTTTGAATTCGAACACGTGTAGACGACTAATTCTCGCATTCACCGCGCTATACATGTAGCAAAGACGCACCAGTGGTGACTAAAATGAAATTCAAATGCTTTCGGGAAGCAGAGGATATCTCGGTGACATGCAAGGTTGACCGGCAATAGCTCAGTTGGTAGAGCGTCCGACTGTAGTGATAAAGTAATCGGATGGTCCCTGGTTCGATTCCGGGTTGCCGGAAGTATTTTATTTGATATTCCGGTTACCACGCGCTTACCACGCGCTTGGCGCGTGGTTCCCAGTCCTTCCTGCCTTCTTGCAATTCTCCTGTTTGCCCTTTCCGGGTTCCTTTCTCTCTCGTTCACGGACTAAACTCGACATTTCCTTTGGTTTATACTTCTACTACGTTGAAGGGTTCAAAGACGTCAAGAAAAAGTCTAATGGTAAAGTCCATCTCATCATCAACGTCTTCTGCGCTTTGCATTATATCGCTCGTAGCGAGCTAATTCTGCAGCTTTTCTCTCTGCTTCATACTCCTCCTTGACGATCGTAGGGTCCGCGTGCGGACAGTACAGGATCTGGTTGTGCTTCACAATATGCTCTCCACCACGACTTAAGTTGCATAGAGCGCACCTTCTCTCGCCCTTCGGCAGCTGCTGTGGTACCTCTAGCCCAAGCCTTGCTACCTCCAACTCAGCCCTCCTCCGACGTTCTCTTGCTAATCGTGCGGCGGCTCGGTCCTCCGACAGTGGAGATTCTTGTCGCTTCAGCTTGCGCCTTGGAGATCTTTGTCGACGAAGCTTCTCATTCTCTGCTTGGTCTGATACGAGCTGCATGGGATATATGGATGGAGCTGGCGGAAGATCTCCAGGTGCATCCTCGGTCCCACTTGTTGTTGGAGGGAACAGGGTCAACGAGGTTGGTACTTCAAGAACGCTCTCCAAGTCTCTAGCGATGTCTACGCCTTCTTGAGTGAAAGTACCGGTTGTCGCTGATTGATGGCACTTCGCCTGCATCTCCTTCATCCACTTTAAGGCACCTGCATAGGATACGGGGAGGAGGGGTTCCCATCCGGGTCGATCTTCTGCAATATCTCGAACGAGGTGGGTGTTGTACTCAACCAAAGCGCTTCGTACCACTTGTGCTGATAGACGTGTCACCGAAGTCGACTTGGCCCATATTTCGGTCCATAACTCGGTCATACGGTCGTTGAAGTCGGGTGTAACCTCCACCAGTGAACCACCAAGAGCACGCCTTCTGCCGACATCACGGTGTGACGTTCTTCTGAAGCTCGCCAACTCGCCTGTTGGTTGTGACCATTGAGAATCAACATCTGCCTTCTGAGCAACCGTCGTGCATAAGGATTCGATTTCCGGAAGGTGAGTAGGCCCGTTCGGTAGAGGTATTTGAGCATTTTCTCCAGTAATCATAGAAGACAGAGTGCTATCCAGTTTTAGTAGATCTTCTTCTCTCACACCTTGTGACAAATCCATTCCTATTAAAATGGGGTTGTCTGTGTCACATATGGGCTCCTCGACGTCGCTCAAGTCATCAGCATAGTTTACCATATCTCCTTCCACAGGTACCACATCATCATCTGGAGTAGGTTCTCCTTCAAGCTCCAATGCTATGACGTCGCCCATTGTAGCTCTGGCATACTCGAATCCCAACAGCAACTTCGTCGCTGCCTCAGGTGGTGCCAAGACGGCGTCGTCGTCTTCGCTAGGAGCAACCCCGCACGGTATGGCGTTTTTCCCCAAGGCCACCAATCGCCTTCTATTATAGTTGGCGATATGCCACGAGGCTCTAGCATCAAACACCTTAGTTCGGAAGTTCCGCATGGAGTAGAAGGCCCTGTCGAGGGTAGAATGCAGTGATTCTACCTTCGACGTCCCTCTTAGGGACTTGTACACTGGTAGTACTACACCAGTATTGCGGTAGTCCGCTTCGCCGACTTGAACGTAAGCGATGCCTTCATCAGCTACACAGCCATTGAGGATATGTACACACTGGTTCATCACAGCATTTTTGACTGCGTGGGTGATGAGTGGGTACGAAGGTGATGCCACGGTTACAGCCTCTGTCTTCATACCGACGGCCCTACACTGCTCCGCAGCGACCTTATCAAGGGCTATGTGAGCCTTCACCACTAGGAGCAACTTGGCACAAGTAGTCTTCGGATCGCCGATGGACCTTCTCACATATTTGGAGCGGTCTATCCTCTTCTGCTCGTCAGTGAGATTAAGGTTAGCTTTCGCCCTCACCTCCTCCAATCGTCTTGTATCCTCCTCAGAGTCCTGGAAGAGCGACTTGGAGATCTGTTTGAGGAATTGACGCCGTCGAGGATGCTCACTATTAGCCTCTCTACCGATACGTAGGATAAGATGCATCGCATCTAGCTTCTTGTTGAAGTTCTTCTCCCAGTCATATTGATGGGCTCTACTCTCCCGTTGTAGCTGCTCAGTCGATAGTTTGCCATTACAACATCCCGTATCGACATATAATAGTTTTGGTACATTAGGTCCGTGCCGTTGGACGAGCTCTTCCATTGCTGACTTCATCCATATCCTGCCAACGTCAGGGACGACATAATAGCCAAGTATCAAACCTCCGTCTCCCACAGCAGTCAGTGATTGTGTACCTACGTAAGTAGCTCCCGTCGTCCATATCAGCCAGTTAATGTGTACCTGCCTCTCCCTTAGTTACGTCTATCTTTGTGCGTTTCACGACTTTCCTCTGGTTGTCGATGGCGATGGCTGTTGTAGAGACTAGAGCTGCCTGCTCTCTCCTCAAATCGTCGCGATTTCGGTCATAGTCCACCAAGAAAGCCTGTAACAGTGCCGGTGATTTAGCGACATATTCCTCTGGGAAGGGAGGAAAAGGCTCGAAGCTACCAGCCAATTTAAGGGCCAGCTTGGCTGCCGCGGCGTTTTCGTACTCCCTCTTCCTCGTAACATACTCGGACCTTATGGTAGCCCTGATTTGTTCCTCGAGGACCTTAGCTGCCACACCCATACGGAGAGCCAGTATAAGCTTTTTACACACCGACATGGCGCTTCCCGACACGATGAAAGGGAAGGGTTGGAGTCTCTCAGTCAGAGTGGCGCGGTAAGATGGGTCGAAGGACAAGCAATGAGCCCCGCAACTTCTACATTTCAGGTCGATCCCGATAAGGTAGCATGGCCATCCTTGTCTGTACACCATCTTCGTCCGAGATACGGCGTTCGCACGCATTGAACTATCTTCGCATGATGGGCACGCCCCGCTTGTAGGACCATAGATGTAGAGGTCGATAAACCCCTTGCGAATTTGCCACCCTATCACATCTCTAACATCGGCTACAGTGAGACCTTCAGGCTTCCTCGGCATAGCAGCACTTAGCTCCTTGGACACTACCCGCTCCAGATTGGTCCCAGCGATACTAGCGACAGGACCAGCACCACCAATCGTCGCTTTGGTGTCGATCGAAGGCTCGGGTCTTTTGGTGTCGTCCTTGACCGTAGGGTGGTAACCACATTCACAGCCACGAACCTCCTTAGGTTTGAGGGGGTGGCTAGTCCCAAATGGACACTTGAGGATCTTCTGGAACTCGTCGTACCATTTAGAAGTCTTCGGCGGAGCACACCCTCGAGGCAAAGTCCTTGCCTTGGAGGCTGCGAAGTTGGTTAATGTTTTGCGCCATTCGGCGTCGGATTTGGCGTCCTTGGGCATTCGGGATATGATATACTGCCATGAAGCTCTCTTAATTACCAAGGTTACTAGTCCATACTATCGAACTCGAGCGTGACATCATGAGAGTACACGGATGAAACCGTTTTAGGCATTTTGCACGCGTGCGTTAGGCTCAATGCTACATACCTGAATCTGCCGTTCTTTGAACTGCCGGCACCTTACCCGCGACCGACGGTCGCCTTCTTTCCTCTCTCTTTTTCTTCCTTCTTTTTTTCCCTTTTCCTTCCTCCTTTTCCTTCTTTTCTTTTCCCCCTTTTTTTGCAGTCATTTTTCCCCCGGACCTAGCTCAGTTGGTAGAGCGTCCGACTGTAGTGAACTAGTCATCGGATGGTCCCTGGTTCGATTCCGGGTTGCCGGATTTTATCCATTGACATCGCTATTGTTACATTAAGAATTTTTATAGCAAGCTTCGACTCGAAACATCATCGGGAACATAGGAAAACGTGTCTCCTCGGCAAGCTTGCTTGAGCACTAGTGCAATACACGAAATCTACCACTTCACATCGACATCTAGACGCGCTGCTCAAATAAGTGAGCATGAATTTCCTCAGAGGTACGAGAAATATACTCCACCAGAGCATTTCGAAAACAGGGAACTACAGCGATATGGCATACGGTACTCTCTGGCAGTTACGAATGAATCTCTCAGCTTTTCCGAGTTCGAGACGCGCCGCGCAGTTTGCCGGATTCGAGAGTACTCGATAGCCCAGTTTCCACACGAACTAACAAATACAGAGAAACTCTCCTACTGCGAAGTTCTGGTGGCGCTTTACCATAACGATTACACGATACGGTATAGGCTCTACGAGTACTAGGTCAACAGATGGGGCGTCACAGAGTGGGATTAGAGTAGAGTTCAACTCTCTGCATTAATCGGTACACACATGGCTGGACTGCAAGATGCGAGATTCGGGTTCGTTACAATGTCAAAGCGCCATACGTCGATATGCGAGGTACGGCATCTATCGCCATTTCGCTATCACATAGGATTCATTCGGCACAAAATATACTGATGATAAACCCCTGCCTGCAACCCGAGAAATGAAGAACCTCGTAAGTCGCAGGAAGAACAACAATATCCAACTTGCCCGTCTAGCTCAGTCGGTAGAGCGCAAGGCTCTTAACCTTGTGGTCGTGGGTTCGAGCCCCACGGTGGGTGTAATTTATTCTGATACACAACTAGGATACCATTATGGCTCCGGGAGCCATAATGGAGAGCCGTGCTCTCCATCAAGGGCTCCCGTCCACTTAAGCAACTTCAACCACTTTTCTTATAAATTTTCAGCAATAATGAGGGCATTCACCGAGTGATAATATTTGTAACAATATCACTCACTGAGGCCTCTCAAGACTCACAAGCTCCAGGCATTCCTCCGTCACTAATATTTCCAATTCCGAGTGCTCAACCAACACCACCGCATTTGGCAGCAGCTCTTCTCGTGGGAGATGACAAATTCTGGCATGGACCTAAACTCGATCACATTTCTACTCCCAAGTTGAGTTCGGCACTCATTCACCTTAAATCCAGACTCTCTCCAGATTTCCACAACCCTGTAATCTCCCTTCAATGGAGCCCAGCTACACGATGGTAGATACGAAGCTCTATTGCCACACGCGATCAAATCGTACAGGTCGAACCTACAGTGATTTGCTCAAAATCAGTGCGGAAAATTCATGAAAATTCCGAGAAATTTTTGGGAATTATTTTCGGTTTCTGTGTACTTCTACCCAAAGTCGTAGGGAATTCTTGAGCTCAGCTGAGGGAGGCAAACATATATTCCAATACTGCTCAGAATCGCAGCTTCCATAGTTACACCTACGCATCTTCCACATGCACTCCTTGCAGAGAGCTAACTTTTTCTCTTATTTCTGAGCGAAGCGAAACCGCGCCAATCTCAATGAGAATCGCATCAGAGCTATCTGAAACACCAACTACAGTCCGTTTGTTCTCCTCAATTCAGCTGAGGTGTCTCACTGCACAATAAAAATTGCCACACGACTTCGGGCACAAGTGCATAAAACCAACGAGAATTTCCCAAAATTTTCTCAGAATTGTCACCAACATACCTAGTTGGACACTATGTACATATTCTTCCACACTGCAGCCCCCACTTGACGGCAATGAGAATCAAACAAATCATCGACCAACAACAGAAATCCACGAGCATGCCGCGCTCTCCCTTGCGAAAAAAAGAGTGACATACAGCTGTAGGAAATTATCATCATCTCGATCACTCCCAACCTACCTGCTCGCGCGTCTCTCGGGATCAACACACATACGGGAGCGCCAAGATCAAGATGTACATCTATGCCGCGATGATCATAATCACCACGCGCCAGGTCTCTAGCCTACCGACACGAATAACACTATATATCATCATGGAAAATATGAGCCATGATGATGGCAGATATCAACAACGCATTCGTGAGTATCGGCATAGAATCACATGATTAATGTGATATTGTTACTATCATCAAATCTCACATATACGAGGAGTGTTGCCCCGGAATAACATCCTATACCATACAAGTACCACACAATGGGGAGCAACGATGTAGCAAATAATCTTCCCAAACTCAATCGATTCAATTTCGTCGGAATAAGTCTCACACCCCGTTTTACGTGAAGTGACGACGTAAAACTCCGTGAAAAACGCGATATTCGCGCTGATACGCAGTAGTCGTCAAATATGTTTTTCATATCACTAGAGTCAAAAAACTCCAATAATATCATTGGGAGTTTCATCCGTGGAGCTACGCGCGATTTCCCTTCCTGAAGTTGAAGCCATGAAACCGGTCCGATTATCGGTGGACCTCCACGGTTGCTACCAGGAATACTATCTAATTATCTCTATTGTAGTGTACAGACGCGCTATCATCATGTAACTGTATCTACCTATCCTCACCTATCGGGGAAATATAAATTCTACTTTCATTCTCAATTTTACGCCAGAACTCCGACCATGGCAGCGATCGGTTCGAGCCTCTCCCCAACGATCGTGGTGAGAAGGAGCGACAGATCTGATGGTCCTGGGTAGCTCATGGCGAGCATTACTCGATGAGAGTCAACAACATGTATTGTTACTATCAACTCTGGCAACTATACTCATCTTTCTACAGTTGACCAGGCCAGCGATATTCAATCAACTATCACATCATTTCAACTCAGTTTCCACTACCCTAATTCTCAAATTCTCTGTGTTAATTTCAAACTACCGATAAATTTTGGAAAACTCCCAACTCGATTAAGGCGATCTGTTCAAGTACTGTGATGTCTCCTTCTATGCGATCGCTCCGAGATACGCTAAATAGTGATAAACTAATCTAAGAAATAATAATCTAATAGACTGCTCAAGATTTACGCCTTGACAAAATCTGTGGATGACCGACTAACACGCTTTCCGCATGCAATGGGGGTCACATATCATCATGAATCATAAGTTTCTTATCTATTTCGTCGAGTAACTGTCATCGGTCGAGTGCTCAAGGAACTAGCACGGTTGAGAGCGGTGAGAATCGCGCTTCTCTGAATATCTTTGAAACGGTTACGAGTATCACCTATTACTCTTGACATAGTATCTGTTATGTAACTGGGCATCGATTGCTTCAATTGCCGAGGGAGACTGTCTTTGTCGGGAAAGGAATCGAAAATTCCGTGATTTACTCAAGAAAATGGCACGCGGCATTCAGAGTTCGTCTATCACTATATCGAGTTAACCATCCATAGCCTCACAAGTGTACTCACCAACTGCAATCCGTCCTTCACCATTTTCTGTATTCGATCACTCGCCGATTCAACGAGTGCCTCCTTACGCGCGTCACCCGATCTAGACCTCAGCTGTAGTTCTACTGCTAGTACTGCTATCACTTCAGGAATAACAACCTAACAAAAAAATAAACGATCATTTTCGTCGTTGCTTTTCCTCAGCTAAGCTCAGAAGTTTTCCCACTAATACATACGACTTCGGCGAGTATACAGAAACCAATAATTTTGAATATATGTAAATTTCCCCACAACTCACCAGTTTAGCCCGACCACATGTAAACGCTCGCACAGTTACATCGGGCATATCCTCGCGTTTACACTGAGCCATCCCAAATCTCATAAAAACATCACTTCTCGTCGTACTCGACCTTTCATTTCCTTCAATTTCAAAAACCTAAATTGAATTTCGCTGCCTACATACATATTTCACGTATTAAGATTGCGTATTAGTTTACGTTTTAGTTTTTTTAGATTACGTATCACAGTATTAGGATTACTCACACTCATAGTTTTATTTTTTCATATCACCAGGGTGAAACTCCAGTGAATCGATTCAGTTTTAGATACATCATACTATACAAATCTATCTCGTCACAAGAGACAACTCACAGTGTTAAAATTGATATTTCTTTTTTCCTCCAGCACTCTATTTAGTGTCGTTGTTAATACTGGTTTCATACACCCCATGGACACTGACCAACTACGGTCAGTCATCGTATCACTCAATACTCTCAACCTTTTACAATCTGAAATAATAAAATAACTCCGCAAACACTACAATGCTACAGCAGAATTATTTTCCTCTGTGAAATCACATTTAGTTCATTTCGAAGTGCACAAAAACTCCAATTAGGAAAGCACCACAACTGTAACACTAAAGAAACCACTGCTACACGAAATCATAGGAAGATTTGCAAACAGTCTATATTCCCAAAAACATGAAATCGATCGCTCCGCTGTATGCATAGATTCAACGCCCAACAAGACTATAATAATATATATACAATCAACAGATTCAAATAAGATATACACCGAAAATGAAATAAATAATATATTACCAACATGGAATAAATAGTAAATCACTATTTACCCCATTACTATTAGTGATATAACTTATTACACAAAAGATACACGATGAATATTACATTGGAGTTTCTTGACCCTAGTGATATGAAAAACACTAGCGAAAAACATATTGCACGACTACTACATAATGTGAATATCGCGTTTTTCATCGAGTTTTACGACGCCACTTCACGTAAAACGGGTGATCGTGAAACTCCATTAGTAAAATATCATACCATAATAATCTCTTTCAGTTTACTGCACCGAAGATTTGCGAACAGTTAATTTTCCAACAAACATAACATTCATCGCTCCGCTGTACGCATAGTTTCAACGCCCAACGCTTAATACTTGTGTTTGCGTTGCGATATCATTAACCGGATCATCAGTTCACGAATAGTATATCTATTATTATATTATGAGTATTATTATGAGCATATGACTATATTATGAGTAGCTCTATTAATGAAAATGAGCATCACTATCCTTTCCTTATGATACTCGTTGGGGTTCTCGAAGAACTACGTTTGTTCATGTGAAATTCTCATGATATTCAATTCATACCACAACTCACTCTAATAAACTTACTCATCACAAACACCTCGTCCCCTCCTTCGCGATCAAATCTAACTCTGACTTCACTATTATTCAAATCCAACTCTAGTGTAAAGTCAACTGTCCATGATGACAACGATAATCCTTCGCCAACCTGATCAGTGGAGTTTCACCACCCTAGTGATATATACATATTCCACGACTACTGCATATCACCGCGAATATCGCGCTCTCACCGACATAAAAACGCGGTGTATATACGGTGAGTAACACCGTGTTATATACGTATATTCGGTGTATATACCTTGTATTTAGATATAAGGTGTATATGCGGTGTCTCGCGGTGAATATTGGCGTTCGCCACTTTACATAAAACAGTTCGTGAAACTCCGTTGAGCAACTGATCTCATCAAAGCACTTCATCGAAAACACCTTTCGAGGTTTCCATTACTAACCAATGTTGGAGTAGGAATGTATGTAATCGCTTTCCTCAGCTGATCATAGGAGTTTAGGGGTTGAAATTTACACAATAAAGGAGAATTTCCTCTCAAAATTTTTCATATTGTCATCACCAACACATGTAGTTGCCCCCTCCCCACACTTCTTTAGATTTCATCATGAGGAGTTTATTCTTTCCTACAAAAATTCTGAAATTAAATATTTTACTTTCGGGCTGAAACTCCAACAAACCTCTTATGAAGAGAAGACTAGTATATTCACGCAAGTGTTTCCCGAATATTGCATCTACGCCACTTCGTAAAACGGATCGTTAAACTCCACTTTAGTGACATAGTCTATGAATTCATACTCAGAATTGCGGAGCGAGCCAAGCGAGCGGAGCATATACCGCAACAACAGGCACTTTCGCGTTGTGCGTGCGTGCAGAATTATTCTGGCTTAACTACGGAGCGTGGGAGGCTAGCAGATAGGTCAAACGACTCCTCTATATGCGGAGGTGTTGGGAAAAATCGGAAAACTCGATTATGCGAACAGCTCGAAGAGATATGCACGAAAAACTTTAATGATGGAGAAGTGTCCTACCCGGGGATCGACCCGGGCTGGACCTATGTAAAATTCATTGATTGAGTCCATGGACGTGGACTCAGTGAGCTCCGCCCCTTCGACACGAAGGCCTAGTACTAATTTGTTCTCATCTGTGCGTTTCCAGATTCATCACTATAATCTTGCTAAATATGATATTTAGCAAGATTACAGTGATGAATGTGGAAATATTGATATTTAAAATATCCCCCTCCCCCTTGGTGAGGTAACATTCCTTACATTCCTCGTAAGAACAACATATGATAATCGTTATCTTATAATTTCCCGTCGCGAAATTCCAATTCTTAAAAGTCCTATCTCCATAATTAACTACAATTTTCGGTTAATTTTTACCAATTTTTCCTCAGCTATCCATAAAAAATCTTCCGAAAATCGATTTCCAAGATTAAAATATCAACAAAAATTTTTTCTCCAAAAACACAATTCTTACCTTATCGCGACACTCCACAACGTCATCGCCCAACATTTCCCGCAGTTCTTCAACCGCGCGTCCTCCAGAAATCAATCTATTCGTTGCACCTACATGTTCGCTCTCCTCACCAACTAAGCTTCACACTAATATACGAATTTATATATGAATTCGGGTAGAAGCAAACAAGAAGGATTTTTAATATTGTCATCACCAACACATGTAGTTGACCATGTGCTTATCCCCCCACACACTTTTTGTTATTATTAAGAATTATTGAACTTTCTCCACCCTAGTGATATAAAAAACACTAGTGAAAAACAGTAGTGGGAATATCGCGTTTTTCACAGAGTTTTACGACGCCACTCCTCGTAAAACTCCATGGAGTGATCAATAAAATTTCAATTTTTCCGCTCCATATTTCTTATCACCATTTGCTTTCCACCATTAAAACATATTTTTTTCGAAAAATTTCCTCATTAAATTTTCACATTGTCATCACCAACACATGTGGTGCATATTTCCCCCACACACTGTTGGCTACCATCACAAACTCACTCGTATTGTCATATAAAGACTCCTTATTCTTCCTAGGACTGACGACTCTGATTATATTTTTCATAATTCCTCCACCGGAATCTCTCTCAACATTAACTTCTCGTAAGTTCATCAACGCATTCAGTCTAACCTGAAAAAAAAAGAGAAAGCTATAGAATATGGAGTTTCACCACCCTAGTGATATGAAAAACACTAGTGAGAAACATATTTCACGACTACTACAGGCTGCGAATATCGCGTTTTTCACCGAGTTTTACACCACTTCTTTAAAACGGGTGAAACTCCTATGCATAAAAGTCATAAAATCTTTTAGTATTTTAGTTAGCAGCCTTAGACTTAGATTAAAGCCTTTTAGAAAGTCATAAAATCAGCGAGGAAAATATGAAACTACATGTGTTGATGACAATATGAAAATTTTCTGTACACTTTATGTTTACAATTGTATAATTAGTGCGGAAACTCTTGAGCTCAACTGAGGAGTGCAAACAAACATTCCAACACTGTAGTTTCACCCTAGTGATATGAAAAAAAAACACCACAGCATTTACGGGTATGTTTTTAAAAAGGCTAGCTATCATATTAAAATTTTGGGAACTTAGTTAAAATCAGTCGGTAAAAGATTAAAAAAAGGGTATTTTTTTTAAAAAGTGGTAAAATTATTAAAAATTCGGGTAAAATAGTAAAATGACCTGGAAATGCTGTAGTAAAAACATACTTCACAGCCACTGCATATCACCGCGAATATCGCGAGTTTTTCACCGAGTTTTACGACCCCACTTCACGCAAAACAAATCGTGAAACTCCATTAATATACCATATATCGTTATTTACATATATTTAGAGGACATCTATTAATATTGGAGTTTCTTCACCCTAGTGATATGAAAAACACTAGTGAAAAACATATTTCACGTCTACTACTGCATAGCGCAAATTTCGAGTTTTTCACCAAGTATTACGCCACTTCACAGAAAACGGGTTGTGAACTTACTCCCATTATGTAGTCCAGATGATACTCATTCTCAAATTCATTGACTTTTTCTTCCAATTTCAGCAGCTCCTTCTGAGACACACAATCAACACTGCTTGTGGTAGAGGACTACGGGTGGAAAACTCCAGGGAAAAGAAAACGGAAAAAATTCGGTATAGAAAAAATATCTGAAATTTCATGCGTACTTCAAACAGTACCGAGAATTCACACAGTATTGCCTGAACTGTGCTACCGAAAACTCCAGAGGAAGGAGACGAAAAAACACGGTACAGAGAAAAAATCTAAAATTTCATGCGTACTTCAAACAGTACCGAAAATTCACACAGTATTGCATGAACTGTGCTGAAGTTGTGCTAAATTCAGCGAATTCTGCTAAGTTGATATCACTTGAAGACACAGACTGTCCCCACGAGTCGTGACGTATCGAGGTATGTATCCCCTTCGAGCATGCTTCCAATTCTTCGAAGAAATGACGCCTCTTTTCGTGAACCGGATTTTACATTTTTTATTGCAATTGCAGTTTAAAACTATGAGCGCTCTTTTTACGCCTAGTAAAAATCATTCTTCATAGTTTTCTTATAATTGTGATGTAGCTGTGTATGTGCTAGGGTCAAGCTAATATAACTTGCATTGTCATTTCACATTATAGCAGATATTGCTTTTCTTCCTGCGTTAGATAAGATAGTGAAGTTTCACTCAAGTGTGAAATGTATAGTATTCGGGCTTCGAATACTTTTTTTGTTTTTCTCTATCACAAGTGTCGTGATAGAGAAAAACACTAGTGGAAATCATATTTCACTGAGACTACTGCATAGCTCTGCAAATATCGCGTTTCTCACCAAGTTTTACGCCGCTCCACGTAAAACGGGTCGTGAAACTCCAGTGTTTTCCAACTAGGAAGATATTGGAAAACCCTCATAAAGATCACTAGAATTCGATGAACTCAATTTGAAATTTCCAAAATAAAATTTCGTCCCCATAAATTGAAATTTCCAACTATTAGGCAAATTCTGGTATCACAACTGTACGTTGTATTCTCGACAAAAACACCAAACTCCATGAGCGGAGCGAAGCTCACATTTCCACTGCCATTCGAATCTGCCAATATACCAATCTTAGTGGTCCACGCTACTGCATACTCCTTTTCCTCATCAGCCGACCCATGCAGGTCTTTATCACGATAGTAAATCGCATAATAAAAATTACCGTAAATATATCTGATCACATTGCAAATCTCGCTCGCCCCAAATCGATCAAACTAGGTCATCATTGAAATTACATCAGTATACGTGTTGGAATATATATTTGATTTCCTCAGCTGAGCTCAGGACTTGGGGGAAATACAAATATACAAAAACCAACGAGAATTTCCCGAAAATTTTCTCAGAATTCTTCTTAATTGTCACCAACAAATGTAGTTGACCATTTGTATTCTTTCCCACACTGATCGGAGACACTATAATAGCATATAATCATCATAATATGTCCAAAAAAATTACACATATGACAGAAAATAGTTACAATACTTACATATGATAGTGAATAATCTCAGACAGGTCCATCAGTTGATCATAGGCAAATCGAAACTCAGCCTCGGGGAACTTGAAACCGACGTAAATTGCAGGAAGTACGGTAGACACGCCCGGGTCCTGAAAAACGTGACACGAAAAACATTAGTGAAAAACACATTTCACATTTCGCTTCGCGAAAAACGCATGTGAGCAATGAACAACGAGTGATATAACATATTAATGATAAACGAAAATTTGTAAATAATGCTCACATACCACGTTTCACGTGATATGGTGTAATTCGTCAATTCAATTCACATCGCGAGTATCGCGTTTTCCACACAGAGTATTATGCCACTTCACGTAAAACTCCAATGCTAAGCTCACTAGTAACACGAGCTATGATTGCAAGACTCCTTATCTACGCCATAAAAGAATACATCATAATTTGCCCTACGCGTAGTTTTTCTCGAAAAAATATGACTTTTTGAAGCTTGAGAAATTTCATTCATCTACCATGTATAGAAAGTCAGTGCAGTTAGACATTCCCTCAGATTACTATCGATGACGGCAAAAGCACAGCAAAAAGTATCAACATGTTTGCTTTCCTCATCACAGGAGTTTCCAAAGCTAACTATACCAGTTCATATACAAAAATCAGAAACCAACGACAATTTCCCAAATTGCCATCACCAACACATGTAGTTGACCACATACATATTTCACCCCATTGAAAATCGTAATAATCAACTTTAACTACTGCGTCATGACACTGGAGGAATAAATAAAATCTAACCTTACAACACTTCTCATATCACCAACGACTATCGCAGCTTGTACCAAGTCTCAGCCAATGATATCAATGGAAGTGAAATAACACAAAATGAAAATATGTGTGTGTGTGTGAGTTTGAGGTCCAACGCTTACGACAAGTCGGGGCGAAAGATATGGAAAAGGAGGGGGAAAAGAGAAAAAAATAAGAGAAAAAAGGGAGGAAAAAGGGATAAAAAAGGAGAAAAAAGAAAAGAGAGAAAGGAGAAGAATGTGTGTGTGAGTGATTTTAAAATCAAATGCCTATTACGGCAACACGGCTCAGCTAGAATCGCATCGATGCACATCAGCCCTCGAGGGATCAGCTCTAGCCGTGTTTAAATTGTCTACTGTCATCATCGGCGAGATAACCTCTGCCAATGCCAATGTACTTCCTCTCAAAATGAGAACACATATATCAGTATATAGTTCACTATCTCAACTCACATTAGATTGATTATTTCCCATTCCACTGGGAATCCAATCTTCATCATGGGGTGAATAACACTCATTTAGTCCAACCCTCACAGGCACCTATACTCAGATAATCAACCAGGGAAACCTATAATGTTCCCGGCTAGGAACACATTCTTTAATCAGTTTCCCCGATGTAAATGTCATCATCATATTAGTAACATCATTTTCCCCATTGTTATCAAACCCTAGAGAGACGTTATTTCTCAGAGCTACTTAGGTTCCTGTACTTTCTCAAAAAATGATAATAAATATTTCCCCACTAACCTTAGTAGTTATAATACGTAATTCGCAATAAACAAGTATATAAACGATGTAAATATTGTTATGATAACAGTAACCTTTCGAGACTATGATAGCGACAAGTTGTTCACTATCAATGGAGTTTCACAACCCGTTTTACGTTAAGTGGCGTAATACTCTGTGAAAAACGCAATATTAGCGGCCTGTAGTAGTCGTGAAATATATTTTCCACTAGTGTTTTTCATATAACTAGGGTCAAGAAATTCCATTAATCTCGGAATAGAAAAAACGCACATGTGCATATCAAGTTAACATACATTGGAGTTTCACCCGTGATATGAACATTTCTCAGGACTACTGCATATCACCGCAAATATCGCGAGTTTTTTACAGAGTATAACGCCACTCCACGTAAAACGGGTCACGAAATTCCACTGAGAACAATCCAATTTTCCCACTAACCTTAGTAGTAATAATACGTAGTTCGCCATCAACAGGTTGGAGTAAATAAGATTCGTATCGAATCACACGCTGTAAATCTGAAACAATAAGATCTGGTAAGAACATGAGCAGCCACATGTGTTGTAATCTTTATAAAATTTTGGAAAATTCTTAATGATTTTTCTACACTTCTACTCGAATTCGTACGTAAATTTCTATAATAAGCTTTGAAAACTGCTGAGCTCAGCTGAGGAAAGCAAACACATATATCTACGTAAGTCCAAATTACGGCAATACAGTGTGTGCGAATTTGATATGCATATGTGAGTTTTCTATTCCGGGATTAATAATAGTGAACAACTTGTCGCTATCATAGTCTCGAAAGGTTACCATAATTACATCACATGTTCATAGCAATGTTTACATTTGTTTATATTATGCAAATGTGAAGAATGTGAGTTTTCTATTCCGGGATTAATGATAGTGAACAACTTGTCGCTATCATAGTCTCGAAAGGTTACCATAATTACATCACATGTTCATAGCAATGTTTACATTTGTTTATATTATGCAAATGTGAAGAATGTGTGTTTTATATTCCGGGATTAATAATAGTGAGCAACTTGTCGCTATCATAGTCTCGAAAGGTTACCATAATAACATCACATATTCATAGCAATGTTCATGTGACATACTCTAACATCGATTCTCAGGAAAAACCACAAATCTTTCAAATTTCCATATCCAATTCACACACACTGTCTGTTACATCATCCGAATAATTGTCGCAATTTTTTTCAAAAAAAATTCTTGTTTTTTTTGAAAAAAAAAGAGACAACACCACCGAAAAAAAACCATCACGGGAAAAGTCAACTACCATAAAAACAAACTAAAACACTCTCGTGAGTGCCAAACTAAACAATTCCCAACAGTGTTGGAGTAGGAATATATGTTCGCTTCCCTCAGCTGAGCTCAAAACTTTCCAGAGCTAATTATAAAAATTAGGGTAACCAACAATAATCTACTCTCAATTTTCAGATTGTCATGTAGCTAACCATGTGAATAACATGCACTGCACAATTTCTCAGAGGTCGGAAAGGTAAATTTCAATTGGAGAAACCGACACTGGTGTTTCACTCTAGTGAACACTGGTGAAAAACATATTTCACAAAATCACTGCAAACCGCGAGTATCGCGTTTTTCACTTGACATTAAACGCGTGAAACTCCACTAATATCCTCTCACATTCAAAAGCCTTCTTGTGGTGCTCATCCGGTGACACCGGAAACGGTGATGACTTAGGCTCTATAGGGTAGGAGTCCAAATATCTGATCTCAACTGTTACAGGGAAAAACAGAAACACACGATAGATTTGGAGGAGATAAAGTTTCCACAAAAATAAAATTGAGAAAAAACCGGGGAGAAATTTCAAAGATCTACAGTGAAGAGTAAACGAACAAAATACCAGAATAAAAAAACACACAGTAAAACAAGTACAAACCGGAAAAATGAAAAATTTTCAACAGAAAATGCAAAGAAGTGAACAATTCATTTGACAAGTTGTAATATTAATTATTGACAATGGAGTTTCACGATCACCCGTTACGTGAAGTGGCGTCGTAAAACTCGGTGAAAAACGCGGTGATATGTAGTAGTTGTGAAATCTATTTCTCGCTAGGGTGAGCCTCCATGCACCAAATTTAATGAAGTTTCACCCCTGATGTGAAAAATTTGATGAAAAACACAAGTGAAAAACATATCTCACAATTCACTTCGCGGAGAACAATTGCATTATCGATCGCGGAAACATACACGTTGTAAATTTGCATAGATTTTCACACCACTTCACGTTAAACGGATGAAACTCCAACAATATGAAAAAAGGTGAGAACACAGGAAAATGAATACCACCGGGAGAAAACGGAAAATTCTCCACGAAAAAAAAATGCGAAAAAATAAAAGATTTTTTCCGCCTTACATGCCAAACTGCTGTACTTCAGCAACTTTACAAGACACGTTTTGTTTGCCAGCGACGGTCGGATGTGACGAAAAGTTGGTACGAGATGACGATAAACTTGCATGCTTCACCTGAATCATAGAATGCAGTGTTCGACGAATATATATGTTGTTCGCTTTCCTCAGCTGATATCGGGAATTTCCAAATTTACGGTAAAAGTATACGAAATTTCCCAAACATTCTTACACATCACCAACGATTTTCGCGGAGCGAAAATTGTCAAAAATTTCACCGATTACAATATGGACTGAGTTCCTCATCAGCGTTTTTACACGAGTTAAAACAGCGGAGAAATCATACTAGGTAGAACTACACGATAAATCGCCGATTAGTGGGAACACTTTTCGGGATATTCCATATTTCATTGTGGATACTTCGCGAAGTCATTTGGCATCAGCTCACATTTCGACCTCTCTCATCAGCGTTTTTACACGAGTTAAAACGTTCGACTATTCCGATGTGATCTCACCTGCGCTCCAAAGACGACTTTCCTGCTAATTCCACAACTGTGAGTATCCTCCAAAACAAGATGGACATTCTTTATTTTCACCTGATCAAAATGTGTAGTCTAAACTGAGGAAAAATTTCCGAAAATTTTATAAATTATATTTTCAAAATCGATCATCTGATCGATTTCCGAACACATATCACATTTCCAGAACAATGTAAAACACACTAGATAATAAAAAGTAGAGTTCGGGAAAAGTGTGGGAACATATGTTTCCACGCGACAATACCAATCAAAAAATGTTACTCGTTCACTGTTGGAGGAATATATCTTTGCTTTCCTCAACTGAGCTCGTAAGTTTCCTCACTAATTATGAAAATTTTCGCTAGAAGTATACAAAACCCAGTGATAATTTCCCGAAATTTCCACATTTTTACCAACACATGAAATGGTTGACCGCGTGCATACACCCCTCCCCAACACTGCTCGAAAGGTCACCTCTAAGCTCGCCAATAAACTCGCTGATATCCTCCACATAAGGGACTTGGGCTTGTCGTGTTGCTGCGAAAGGTTAATGAAATCGTGAACTTCAAGCGACTTCCTTTTATATCTAAACTACAACAATGGAGTTTCACGATCACCCGAGTTTTACGTGAAGTGGCGGCGTAAAACTCGGTGAAAAACGCGATACTCGCGGCCTGTAGTAGTCGTAAAATATGTCTTTCATATCACTAGGGTGAACAAACTCCAATAATACTACTCAAGTGAAACCAACGACTATGAATGGTTCGGAAGGGCGGGAAAATATGCACATGTGTCGGTGACGATATGAAAATTCTGAGAAAATTATGGAAAAAAAATTTTTGCCTGTTTCTGAACACTTCTACCCGAATTCGTATATGATTAGCTTTGAAACCTCCTGAGCTCAACTGAGGAGAACAAAAGTATATTCCTCCAACACTGCTCATTCGACGTTAACAAAATCATTAATATTAATATGATTGACATAATACCAACACTGACAAAACTCACATAATATTGAAATTTTACCCGCTTTTCGCGATGGAAAATGTGTTTTTCATATCACGGCTGAAACTCCATCATTTAACCGAAATCTTACTCTTCCTTTAATTGAATCTCCTTCTGTTCATCCCATTCAGCGGCCGACTCTGTTTTAAGTACAATGATAACGTCCTCGATAGTCACTACGGTAGGCTTGCTCGCGAGAGATCTCCACGGTATTGAGATTCCCAGTACTCGAACATAACCTGAATTATACTAACTTATCTCAACGAGAAGGTATATTTATCACGTTTAGAATTTTCAGAGAGATCCGAAGCAACTCGTCTACAGAAAATACATTCCCTTAAAACACTTCCCACTGTGAAACGTGAAATCTTCTCCGGAAATTCGCGACAGTGTCTCACCTATAGCCACAGTAATAGGCAACGAAAGGAAGTCGAATATATCTTCTTTTAATTTCAAGTCGAACAACGATACCTGAACATAGGAAGTCAAAACTCAACCAGTATCAAAAGTAGTATTAATGTAAGGTACCTCCCAACATTTTCGTGATATGAGAGTTCATCTATTTCCTATATTCTTGCTAACGTCGCTAGTAGAAAAAACGATAAAAAACGTATTCTCGGCAGTGTTGGAGTATGTGTGTTGATTTCCTCAGCTCGGTTCGAGGAAGTTTACTCACTAATTACTAGACACAAACATACACATGGATGTACGGAAATCGACCAGAAGGTGCATATATGTGGTGCTGTATATATGTGGCCGTGCATATATGTGGTGGTGCATATATTTGGTGTATATATATGTGGTCGTGCATATATGTGGTCGTGCATATGTGTGGCCGTGCATATATGTGGTGGTGGACATATGTGGTGGTGTATATCTGTGGTCGTGCATATATGTGGTGGTGGACATATGTGGTGGTGGACATATGTGGTGGTGTATATATGTGGTCGTGCATATATGTGGTCGAGCATATATGTGGTCGTGCATATATGTGGTGGTGTATATATGTGGTCGTGCATATATGTGGTGGTGCATAAATGTGGTAGTGGACATATGTGGTGGTGTATATATGTGGTCGTGCATATATGTGGTGGTGTATATATATGTGGTGGTGGTGGTGTATATTCACTTCTGATTTCCTTATCTCTGATTGAATCCAATATATTCATCATCAGTAAACATTCTTATATGATTCTCTGTTGAGCTGCAATTGGGTAGGGGGATATAAAAACGATCAAGTTCGATTGTTTTCGGCAGTGTTGGAATATGTGTAAGACTTTCCTCATTCAGAAAGTGGGGCGGCTATGCCATCTCGAGATATGAATTAGTAAGACCAATTTTACCAAGTGGGGCGGCTATGCCATCCCGAGATATGACAAAGTAAGACCAATTTTACCAAGTGGGGCGGCTATGCCATCTCGAGATATGAATTAGTAAGACCAATTTTACCAAGTGGGGCGGCTATGCCATCCCGAGATATGACGAAGTAAGACCAATTTTACAAAGTGGGGCGGCTATGCCATCCCGAGATATGCCTTAGTAAAATATATTTTAGCAAATGAGGCAGCTATGCCATCCCAAGGCATGCCTCATTATCACCCCTAGTTGACCATATGCATATTCCCCTCCCTCCTTACCTCTCCCTTAGCCAATGATGCCTTCAACTGTTTACTATCGACATTCTCTACATAACCACTTAATAGGTCACGAAGGAAGGAGACAATATAGGAATTGGTGATAGACGATAGGAGACGAGTGAACATCCTCAAACACTTAGCGAACAGGTGTGGCGGCTAAGCCATCCCAAGATATGCCTCATTATCACCCCTAGTTGACCATATGCATATTCCCCTCCCTCCTTACCTCTCCCTTAGCCAATGATGCCTTCAACTGTTTACTATCGACATTCTCTACATAACCACTTAATAGGTCACGAAGGAAGGACACAATATAGGAATTGGTGATAGACGATAGGAGACGAGTGAACATCCTCAAACACTTAGCGAACAGGTGTGGCGGCTAAGCCATCCCAAGATATGCCTCATTATCACACCTAGTTCACCATATGCATATTCCCTCCCTTCGACCTCTCCCTTAGCCAATGATGCCTTTAACTGTTTACTATCGATATTGGAGTTGGTGCTAGACGATAGGAGACGAGCGAGCATATATGGAAGAGATATGGAGCCTAAGGTGGTGGGGCGGCTATGCCATCCCAATATATACCTAAATCCACTCAATTGCCTCGGACGAGGCAACTATGCCACTTGAAGGGGGGATTCAGTGCAATCAATTCTCTCAAGCGGGGCGGCTATGCCCATCCCTATGGGAAGATCAAATGGGGCAACTATGCCAATGGTATCATGCCACCCCAAGATATGCCTCACTACAATCAACCTCGCCAACCAGAGCAACACCAATTTCAAGAATCAATTTTTTGCCGTTGGTCAGATGGCCTGACTGAGACCAACCCTCCTCGATAGTAAACATGCTGACCCGATGGGAACACTGATAGTTAGACCAGAAATAATAGTAGAAATACAAATGTACCACTATGGAGTATTGCTATACTATACCATCATGGACCTTCAACACAGCGTCGAGAGAAAAGATCCTTGCTGATCCAATGAATTGACTATAACGCAAACACATCTAAAGTTCAGATTCAGATTCTGAATGATACAAACATCAACAGTAATCCAAACGCGCATTATGAACCCCATCCAGTCAGGCTAACTGATTCAAAATTGAAGTTATTCAATGCTACAAGGCGGCGGTCGACATAAAATCGGGAAACAATACCATGAGCAAATTTCAAGGAATAACATATTCGCTGAACACGTTATTTGATCAACCACTCGAAGCACTCGAAGTTTGTCAGGGGTCCATCGTTCCCAATCTCATTTCAATTCCACGGTAACCATTGAAACAAATGACATCTACAATACCCCTTTCGCTATCATAAATAAATCAACCCCGCGAATTCCACCTCGTCTAAAACTTGCCCTGTGTGAAATTCGCCTGGTGAAATTCTCGAAGTGTTTTCGTCCCCATCTCGGGAGTGATTCTCACGTGTTAAACACCGAGTATTCCCCCAGCTCGGATGAAACGGTGGATCTCCGTTGAATACAGAACGAGTTGAGTCATCACAAACAATACAGATTTCTCAGGTTTGCGCACTTTCTTCTACGCGTAGCTTCACAAAATATTTCTCACATACCCTCTTTCAACGGAACTAATCCTCCCTTTCGTCACTATTCGAACGGCTCTGTACATACCATTGTACACTGACAAGGCCCGGCCTTGGAGGCCGCGGATTCTCACAAACAAGGTCACCATGGGGGTGTCCAAAAAGCACAGCAGTCCGCTCTCCTGCCCTGGTCATCATCGGAGGACTTCACATTGCGACAAGATGGATCGACGAGTATGGTTGCGGCTTACAGGTCCGACCATCGACAAAACTTGTACGGGAGGTTGTGTGAGGGAAGTCACGGACCTTCGGCCCGCTACCAATGCCAGTAGTGTCTAACTCTCTATACCGCGCCGAATCGATACTTAATTCGTTGGCACCCCTCATTCATAGCGCCTACCGTCAGTGGAACGCATGTCAGTGCTTTCGGGCGCGCGCTTAATTTCATGGCGCGTGACAAATACGCTCGATATGGTACTTGAGGAGTAAAAATCCGCAGTTCAGCCACAACAAATTCATGATACTGGTCACAAAATTATTGCTAATCCTCGATGGTCGAAATCACTCCGGTTCAGCGCCTGGAATGTCTAATTGAGAAATGCTCTTATTGCGAACCTACAACCGGGTCTCTTCTTGTAGTGTGACATTAGGAAGGTATGTCAGCCGTGAAGCGAGCTCGTACAGAGGAGCGTTCCAGTAGCCGAAGTGACGCTCTAGTCGGCCATACTGTCGACGAAGCCAAGGCGCTCATACCGCGCACGCCCGAGGAAAAAACCACTGGGAAAAGACTTGTTGTGGTAGTGCAGTGGGACTCCCACTGTGGGAGGGAATCTATTATGGTGTAGCTCGGTGTAGCTATTTGTTTGATTGGTTAAGGTTGATGAACATTTCACTTGTGACTCGTATAATCTACCATGTCAAACGTGTATAATTCTGTTTCCAAAAAAAATGGTGTAGCTCGGCAACTGTTCAGCTCTGATTTCCTGAAGTTTTGGTATGAAAAGTACAGTTTTCTGTAATAATATTCTTGGTGCAAAATCCGAGCTATTGTTGAGACAAGCATGTTTTAAAAATTCATTGAAAAAATCTGACCCCTTGCTGGTCACGTCTTGATGGTGGTAGGTCTTAGAAAAAGCAGCTCTCGAGGTTGTTCAAGTGAAGGGCAAATACGAGTTGTTGAACAGCGACGATCACAAGAATATCCTGGCGAAATCGGGAAAGGACATTTCCGCATATCGGCCGGACATAACCCATCAGTGCTTGATGATGTTGTTGGATAGTCCCTTGAATAAAGCGGGGAAGCTACTTATCTATGTTCACACTATGAACAATGTAATATGGTGGAGAGTTAGTTTTCATCGATGAATTGGTATAGTGGTAAAATTGTTGGCTAATAAGGCAGAGGAGGCTGGTTCGAATCTTGGCGTTGTCCTCTGTCTATCACCCATCTGGTGCCCTTGATAGAACTTTGTGCTCACTACAACCACTACTAAAATTATATAATGGAGTTTCACGTGAATGCGGTATTCGCGGTATGAAGTGAATTGAAAATTCTTGGCGAATTGTATCGAGGAAATCACCCCATTTGCGTTATGGTGGAGTAAAATGTGAAATATTTTCCCACTAGTGTTTTCCATACAATACTATACGATTCTACTACTATTGAACTATATCATTATGACAAGGTTCTCATCGAAGTCAGCCCCGCCTTGCGAATGCCTCGAACCTTCAAAAGGTTCTCCGGCCTAATCGTCGAGCTCCTCAACAAGAACAAGATACGAGCGGCCAACAGTAATAATAATAATAGAAGCATCACTGAAAATCTTCGCTGTGCGCAAAATATTATCCTAATTCAGGTAGTGAGATTCTTATGAAGGTTATTGCGAATCCTATACAGAAATATCTTCCAGCTGGTGGCATCAAATGCGGATTGTCAGTAGATGGTCGGCTTCTCACCTGTAGTTGTTTTACTTTATATATATTATTCGCATATGGTCCCGTGTAGGTCCGCAGTGGTTGAAGTATCATGACGATACCAAAGATTCAAAAGGCCACTGCTTGATAGATACAGTCCCGGTAACTGTGGTCATCGGTGCTGTAGCCCATGGAGAGCCTTGCTCGGTGAGTAGTTTGGTGACACTGCCAGTGTCACCATATGTGAATGGGCATTACCGTCTGAGAATAGTGTGTACAATTTAATACGAGGAGGCCTATCGCTTCGTGATCAGTGTTGGAGTAGGAATATATGTAATCGCTTTCCTCAGCTACTGAGCTCAGGAGTTTCCTATACAGTGTTGGAGTAGGAATATATGTAATCGCTTTCCTCAGCTGCTGAGCTCAGGAGTTTCCTATATAGTGTTGGAGTAGGAATATATGTAATCGCTTTCCTCAGCTGCTGAGCTCAGGAGTTTACTACGAATTCGGGTAGGAGTGCAGAATTTTTCATATGAAGATGACCATGTGCATATTTTCCCACACTGCTTTGTGATTGTATTGTATTTATGTTCAGGAGCCTCGGTTCGGTGGTGACTACGTTGAAGAGACCATCGCCATCTCGAATCACGGCCTCAGTGCTGCTATCTGTTGTGCTAAGCTTACCTGTGCTTTAGAAGATCGATGGAATATCATCTAAAGCCACCGCCACCACCACGTTATCTACTACGTTCTCCAAACAGAAATGATTTCTTGTGTTCATACATAGTCATCGGGAGAACCGGCCTGACCTTAGAAGATCCTCAGCGTCGTTGCTATGTGCATTGCCCATCACATACTTGTTGGGAAGAGTCAACATAACGATAGGAGAGAAATCAGACTCAATTGATCATGTTGTCGTTATCAGATAGTAACCAGCAAAACGGTCGGATCGATCAGAGATATGAGGATGTTGCATATCGTTCAGTTGAGGACACGAAAATACTGCAGAAATGGAATCTGCCAGGAATTTCGTTTATGTGTGGTATTTTAGTGACATTTTATCTCGGCGAGTAGGGACAGCATGAGAGTGTTTAAACTATCATTGGAATTTTTTTCAAGGAAAAACGAATTCTCATATTTTTTCAAAAAATATAATAATTCGTTTTTTTTCATTTCTCTCACTGATACTACGTATTTTAATGTGTATTTCCGAACGAATCACTAATAGAGATTACACAATTCCAAGTTATCACCATCACAGAAAGAACGCCAAGAGCTTCAGAATTGGCTATTCGCACGCTCTAAGGAGCTACTAGGATTAGGCCCTTCTCCCTATAGTATATACAGTGACCATTATATCGTGGCAAATCGATCAAGCTGATCGAAAGTATTATTATGTTTGTGATTTTGCAACCCAACGCCTACTAGACAACGCGGCTTACTTAGACCCACCTCGACGTACATTATCCCCCGAGAGATCAGTTTTAGCATATTAAATTGTCTACTGTCATCATGCCAATGAGTTTTCTCCACAGAGCGAGATAACGCCTCGGCAGGATCCGCTTCCACAGCTGCGGGGCTCTACGACCACAGCACAAGCGCTTAGTGTGTTGATCCTAAGCATTATTATGTCTGCAATTCAATTAATCATCACCATTGTGAGGGGAAAACATGCACTTTTTCGATTATATGAGAATCCCGGGGGATTCTTGTTTGAGGAAACTCCTGAGCTTGGCTGAATAGAGCCATCGTATTTTCCAGTATTGATCGTTAGTAGTCACAGAATTGTTGATATTTTCACCAAGTCGCATTCGAACTGTTCTTGTCACCAATACGCTCTTAACTGTGTTGAGTGTTTCTAATAATGTAAAAATGTTCACCTCCCTATCATCAAACACAAGCCTCATGTAGTTCAGTACAGAAGAACCGTCAAACTACTGCAGAGTACGTTAACAACAGCAGTAGTAATGTAACCAAGAGAGTGTTGAATACAGAAAGAGCCCGATAAATACCTCCTTACGAGCTTTTGCAGTACAGAAGGTCGACAGCGTCGTTACTATCAACAACCAAGACTATTGAATAGGTTGGTAACAGCTTGATAACACTAAACAGCTACGCGAAACGCAAACATTAGCAACAACAACAACAAAATGAAATTATACTATGGGGCCAGAGCTCTCCTAAGAATAGGTGTTGCCGACTTTCACAGGCATCGTATTTTGCAGCAGATGCACCAACGGTATATAGAATCAACACGATGACCACAACAGTCTCACAATAGGAGGTCTCCAAGAGCCATACTGTACTTTAAATGAGTCTGAGCATACGGGTCGCAGACTTCAACTTGCCTCGCTTTTTGCGGTACATATTCTCTTACACGACGTCGATGACGATGAGACCGACGCGGGGGGCGAGGGTTGGTAGGAGCGGGGAATTCCAATGATCGACCCGAACCCAATTCGAATAACTTCGGTCTGAACTCTTCATCAGCAGCGTTCACTGGGCTCTCTCTGAGATGATCGATTTGAGTTTGAAGGCCCTGATTCTTGGCTGGCTCGACAGCTAACGGCAAGTGACCATTGATAACCAAACCATTGAAACCGTCGACCATCTTCTGAGCGTAAACCTCATCAGCAAAATTGATGAAGGCGAAACCAACAGCTTCATGAGTCTTGAAATTCAGGGGGACATACAGGAAATCAAAGGCGCCCTCGAAACCAGCTTCTTGCAGTACTTTCTCGAGGTAGTTGACATTAACGTGTGGTTGTAAATTATGTATCATAACAGTAGTGAACTCCTTGTGATCTATTTGTGAAGATGAAATACAAGTAGCAGTGGTTTCGTCATCAGAACCAACCCTATATGAAGATCTACGAGGCTCACGTTGGAATCTCGTACAAGAGCGACTTCTAGGGCGACACCCGCACTCCTCACGTGGCTCGAGGAGAGTCATTTCTCCGGGACCACCAAAGTGTAGGAATGTATTGTACAACTCGCAATCTAAGTTGCAGTCAATACTTGAGGAATAAGTGTTGGCGGTATTTCTCGATGTTGTTGATGATGATGGTGAAGAAATAGTTGAAGAACACATTGCTACGAACTCGAGAAAATAACTGGAAAAAAGTCAAAATATTTCCCAAAAAAATCACAAAAATTAACGAAAATACTAGTAAGGGCTTCAAACACCGAATTAGGGAGAAACGATGGTAAACTTCTCCCATACGCGAAACTCAGACAAGGGGCTATAATAGACTCAAAAGTTTCAAATTTTTTCACGAACAACCACCTCGAATATCAGAAAATCACTACGTTAGCTCTCTCATAACTAAAGGGGGTCATCATGGAAATTTTCTAGTGTCAATTCTAATCCTCATTTCCTCAAGGGAAACGCTATCGTCATTCACAGCCTTAATCTGTCACATTTCCATCAATTCTCAGCTTAGCAAAGAACACAACTTTCAACGGCCATACACCGTTTAAATGTCGAATTGAAAATCGCCACCCTCGTAAAACCAATAGCTTAACACATTCGGTTGAGACGTACAGAGACTGTACCGCTAACGAAATTTAGTAGACAGGAAGCACACAAGAATCTTGCACGCATGCACACGACCCTGTCACGTTCAGATTTTCCCTATACTAGTGATGCGACAACTACACTATGATGGAAGCTCTGCTCACTCTCATCTCATCGGTCTTCTTACTCTCCCTCTTCGTCCTGCTCCTCTTCCTCTTCGTCCTGCTCCTCTTCCTCTTCGTCCTGCTCCTCTTCCTCTTCTACTATGGACTACGACTCTGACGTCTCTGACGCCTCTGACGCTCTACGACTGCCCCCTCTTCTTGTAACTCCAACCAGTCGGTGGCTACTATTACTAGTAGCGTGTCGGTAATCACTTTTAGTAGCGACAGCGACACCGCTACTATTCCTCTTATCATATTAGAGTGATTGACATGCTAGTTCCTGTTCCTGTTTCTATTATTAGTCAAGTTGATTTGCATATTCAATTAATGTTTATTGTCTGATGAATCGGATTACGTTTACAATACTAATGAAATTCTTGTGGTGGTTTGGTGTGGTGTGTGTTTCGTCGGGTTTCGGGCCATCATGCCAACCGCCCGATTTCAATTCCTTGTCTTGTCATTATTCTTAATTTATTCGCGACTTATAAGTTATAAGTCGCGAGTTATATGTTATAACGAATCGATAAAATGACTTGCGTTAGTTGATGAGTTTCAGATATATAAATATGATCGAAATAGTGGTCAGGTAAGTTGCATAAACTTCCCGCTGCGCCATGAAATTGGTAAAGGATCCGAGTTCGATCCCTGGTTTAAACATTCGCAAACTTACGCATCCAGGTTCGACACGGGTGTTGTCATTTTCCCATGATTTCCTTACATACGTGTACCACTTATTACTAATTTAAAAGCGTCGTTCCTCAATAATCATTAACCCGTTATCATTAGACTTAACTCAACGACTTACCATGAAACTAGAAAGTTTCTAGTAGAAACTAGAAACTAGAAACTAATAGTTTCTAGTAATAGTATTACAATTAGCCATAGCACTGCTCTACTTCCCCCCTTTTCACCATCGACCGCCACCCCTCATATGTCTTGCTGGCGGTACGTTCAGGAAAGTAATTTTCCTGAATGTACAGCCACGCCTTACCGCACCTCCTCACTGCCATCACCAACCTACGCTTATCATCGTCGTCCCATCTCTGGTAACAACGAGTAGAGTCCTTTTTTAGAGTCAGGGCCGCCATAGTACCGCATCGCATCTCTAAGCGCCATTTGGGCGTAGTAATACCCCGGCATCAGTGGTGGTGGTGGTGGACGACGAGGTTGGTGGAGTGGTAGTGGTGGAAGAAGGAAAGGTTCATGTTTTGTAATTTCGTGTTTAGTAACCGTGTGAGTAGTAGTAGTAATAGTAGCCTTGGCAATAGTGTCGTCCCATTCACTTTGCTTGACAAGTGGCGGAGGTAGGGGGGAGGGGAGAGGTTCTTCATCTTATTACCTGTCATTTCCAACAAGGATTTCCCAATATCATCAGTGACGCTTGCGTGCAATTAGTGGTGAGCATAGCTAACGGAGGGCGCAGCGCACTTCGCATGAACCATACTAAAATTGTCAACATATCAATTTTTTATAAGTTCTTAAGACAGTCGTAGTAGTGACTTCTCACGAGTGCGGAAATGATGAAATCCTCAAAGCTTCTGGTGAACAGACTGTTCAGAACAGTGTGTTACGTTTGTACGATAATTTATTCAGCGGAGCGAAGTGATTTTTTTCAATGAATAGGAATACGGGAATCTCCGCTGAAATACACATGGTGACAGTCTGCAAATACTGCTGCTATAAACAGTCATGATCTCGCTGAAAAGTGCTCTCATCTGGCCGATTCACATCGTAGAAAATTTTTTCTAAATCCTATCAAATCGTTGATGAAGAGCCAGGAGTACCTGACTAGTGAGAAGGTACTATAAGCGGTGGAGTGAAAAAGTCACGAACGTTTAAGATATCAACGGGCTATGAGCTCCATAAACTGGAGTTTCACGATTACCCGCTTTAAGCGAAGTGGCGTAATACTCCATGTAAAAAGCGCGATGTTCGCGACACGCTGTGAATTGAAAACACTTCGTGAATTACATCGAACAAATCACCCCATTTAACGTGAAACACCCACAGCGAAGTGAAATATGTTATTCATATCACTAGGGTGAAACTCCATCGTCAACTTCAACACAATTCACATTCTCATCATGTCGGGAAAATCCTCGTATATTCATCAACATCATATTCTTTTCCCGTAACCGGACATCTTATTCTCCCACTCCTCCCCACTGAGCCGTTTCCTTTTAATAGCAACGCCATGCACTGCGATGATACAACATGACCACCTGGGCTCGCCAACGCTTGCTCCTAAACGACAATTCATCTCATTGGAGTTTCACCCGTGACATGGAAAACACTAGTAGAAAACATATTTCACGACTATTCCAAGGCGCAAGTATCGCGTTTTTCACCGAGTTTTACGACGCCACTTCACGTAAAACGGGTCGTGAACATGGTCAACCACATGTGTTGGTGGCAATATGAAAACTGCGAGCAAATTAGGTTACGTCCTATACACGTTCGTATATAAACTCCTATTACTAATGAGGAAACTTTCGAGCTCAGCAGCTGAGGAAAGCGATACACCTTACTAGCCGATTACTTTCCCAGTCAAACTTACCCAGACACACGTGTATGCTGAGAATTCGAGGAGAAAATTTTACACCAATTTTCGAATTCCCACTGGCATAGCCCTGGAACTGGGAGGTTTTATCATGTAAAGCATAACAATACAACCGACCAACGTATCGAGCGGAGCAGAAAATCATCCAGGAACCTATAATGTTCCCGGCTAGGAACACATTCTTCAATCAGTTTCCCATGTAAATGTCATCATCACATTAGTAACATCATTTTCCCCATTGTTACCAAATCCTGGGGAGACGTTATTTCTCGACACTAAATGGGTGCTCGAATTCGGAGAAGCACGCATACTATCAACTATGATGATTCATATTTCTGACAGCACTACTATACGGACCAGAATGGCTACTTATCGGAATTTCCACATAACTAACACAAGATACAAATGCATCCACTGACAACGGCCAGCGCGGCGATTGTCAAATGCACATGCCCAACTACATGTGTTGATAAGAATATGAAAATTCTATGAGGAAATTTAGGGATTTTCTCATTGGTTTCTGCTACCAGGATTCGTATATGAACTTCTTTAAAAAATGTGTTTGTATATTCATAAATTTTCATATTGTCACCAACACATGTGGTTGACCATGTGCATATTTCACCACACACTAGTTCTAACTCTCAAAAATTTTCTATCAAAAAAACTGTAAACTTTCATTTTCCACTTACCATAATTCTCCCCGTATAAGGGCACACCAGGTGGCTTCTCAGCCTAGTTGGGTGCTCCATGCCTTTCTGGAAACCCCACGAATGGCACAAAGGATCGCAACACGGACAAGTCGAATTTGCATTGCTCAAACATGTCGGGCTCGCTAACGCGAAGACCCCCGCCTGAAAAAGAATTCCAAAAACTCACTCACCTGAGCTCAGGGCGTAAACTACTGAGAACCCTATATATAACGATTAAACTATTTTTCAGTACTAACTTCGGTATTGATATATTTCCATTGAAGTTTCACGACCCGTTTTACGTCAAGTGGCGTATGTTGATGATACGCATTAGTCGTGAAACATATATTTTCACGAGTGTTTTCATATCACTAGGGTCAAGAAGCTCCATTGATGAGAAATGTGTACCCCGAAAACAAAAGAATTCGTTTTTTTCATTTCTCTCACTGATACTACGTATTTTAATGTGCATTTCTGAACGAAACACTAGTAGAGATTACACAATTCCAAGTTATCACCATCACAGAAAGAACGCCAAGTGCTTCAGAATAGGCTATTCGCACGCTCTGAGGAGCTACTAGGATTAGACCCTTTTCCCTATTGTATATACAGTTACCATTATATCGTGGCAAATCGATCAAGCTGATCGAAAGTATGTTTGTGATTAAATTAACCATCACCATCACGCTCACAGAAAATTTTGAGTACACTCTACAGTGACCCGAAATCGAATGACCATTCCTACCCTCACAAGAAGCTCCAGCATAGAGCTGTTTTCTGCCACGGCTGGATCATCGTTGTAATACACAAATCGTGTATAGATATCAAGTTGCTCAAGAACTGCGGTAAGTCTGATATGAGAAATACTCACACGTAAAACCAAACGTAACAACGCTTATAATCAGCGTTAACAAACTCATATGTGAAAACAAACATAACAATTCTTATATTCAACGTTAACAAATTCACATGTGAAAACTGAATGTCACTTAACGACATGGAAAAACAAATGACAAACCAAATCGATGAAAACTGGTCGTATCGTATTTCGCAACTCCATTTTAAAAATTCGAGTTGACTTTTTCCAAATTTTCAGCAATTTTCATTTTTTATGAGTAATTTATGAAAAAAACAACTGATTGAAATTTTTTACGATTTTCATTCTTGTATAATTCGTATATAACACAAATATACATATATTATTTACTTTTATCACACGAGGAAAATCAGTGAGCACCACGAGACTTTTCTGGCGAGAGCCGTTGATCCCAACATTATTGCCATTCTAACCGCTATCAATGGAGTTTCACCCTAGTGATGTGAAAAACACATTTCACATTTCACTTCGCGTGAACCGGGTGAAACTCCAATTACATATAAATGTCATGTTCTAACCTACCTCGCGTTCGCCGTCGACGAGCTCTGTATGCACCAGAACGATCCTTTGTCATCACCAACAAGATGCTCATGTTTTCCACGAATTCCACAGCTAATGATGCGACAAGCAAACTCTATATACGGACCTGAAACCGTAGTATCGCTTAACGCTGATTCTGAACCGCTCAAACAGAGTGTGATAAAAAGTATATGCATATGGTCAACTACATGTGATGTTTGTTCCGACCAGTCAACCCCACTTGAAACGAAGTGAACTGTGTTAAATGTGGTTGTCCTATGACGTGATGTGTCTCTGGAACTCGACATAAGGAGAGAGAAGGCAAGGGGAACCACCATATAGGTAATGAGGTGCACGCATACACATGTGGTGTCCTCAGGGTTAGCTGTTGGCAACAGCCTGTTGTCTCGACTAGTCGTATATTTGGTGTTTTGTGAATGATTCACTACCAAGTCCTGAGTGGTATACACTAGTGACTTGGCTTAACTTGTACACCACCGTGACGTACTACCCTAGTACTACTACGACTAGACGAGGGCCCCATAGCGATACAATCACTTTTAATCAAGGCATGGAAGCTTAACTAGATCTACCCATTGCCGCTATCGTACATAAACAATAGTAGTACTATTGTTTATGTACTATTATAGTATCGCTCGTTCAAGATATCACGCCTATAAGCTGTGACACGCATCAATGTGTTAGTAAAAATAATATAGAAACGACGAGGAAATTTTCGTAGTTTTTGTACAATTTTTTCCGTGAATTTTCATAAATTTTCGTAAAACTGTAAAATTTTCACCATTAGTGTAACGAGGAAA
>NW_003214682.1:0-33177 GCF_000006405.1 Perkinsus marinus ATCC 50983 | reverse complement strand
ATGTGATGACATTTACATGGGAAATGTGTTCTGACCATATGAGAAATCAAAACGATTGAGTGCTCCGGAAAAATTGGAGTTTCATGACGCGTGAAGTGACGTAAAACTCGGTGAAAAACGCGATATTCGCGGTGATATGCAATAGTCGTGAAATATAATTTTCACTAGTGTTTTTCATATCACTAGGGTCAAGAAACTCCAATATATGTTCAAACTCAGAAGTACTCGACATGTCCATCAACGGACCTCTTCTGAATCTTCTTTTGAGGGCAGCTTTTGCATCTTATCTATTCTGTTTCTGCATGCCTTATACCACTCAATAGCCGGAGTAACATTGCCGTTTTTCAGGGCTTCCTTAATGCTCCTTATTTTCTCATCAATGACAATATCAGGTTCGAAATCGCCACTTTCAAGAGCTGGGAAATGATCCATAGAACCTACCGAAGAGTCATTGTGTCTAAATTTCCCTACTTTTCCAGGAAATATGTGAAATTCCCGGGAAAAATTGCGAAAATTGCTTGGTAAAATCATCTACAAACCCGACCAAGGAACCACGATGACTGAATTTGTATATTTTTCCAGAAAACATATAAAATTTCCGGAAAAAAAATCGAAAATTTGAGCATTTTCTATCATACATTTACCAATAAAATCAAGCAATTTTCACAAGCAATTTTTTCATTTTTATTTTGAAAATAATATTTTCCCGCAATTATTCAGCATTCAAGCGTTACGCGCCCGAAAACTCGGAAAAATTTAGAGTGTGAAAATTAATATACCAAAATTTCCGAAGCTTCATTTCATTGTGAATTGTAGCTGACACGATGCAAGTTCTTCTGTTGAGAATTATGCAAGTCTCGCCCATAATGCGACGAGTACCGTTTTTTCCCGAGGTGAAAATTCCCTCGATGTGAATTTTTCCCCCACGATGTTCTCATAGAACGGGCAGAAATTCAAGTAGTAATGAGCGTACTGGTGACAATCAGAAAATTCTGAGAAAATTTTCGAATATTTCTCCCCCGATTTATGTATAACACTTCGGAATTCACTGAGAAAACCAAACATGTACTCCAACACTGCGAAGAAATTCTCAACAGTTTTTCTTTTTTTCTTCCCCACAAGAACGCTCCTAAAATTATCAAATAATTCTCCGATGCTCACCCGTCTTCGAGTTTTCCACAACTCGTCCCAAGGTGTGTGCAAATCCGTTCCGAGCGAGCCATTCCACCAACAGGAAGGTATCGCCGCCTCCCCAGTCAGCGAGGTCCTCATCAGCAACCTCGTCTGCTGATGCTAAGTCGTCTATTGCCGTTACGCGATGTTTGATATTGTCAACTAATTTCGCCTGAAAATTACCATCATGGCTGTTATGACTCAAATTACCAATTTTTTCTGCATATTCAATGACCCCATTATTACTAATTCTCAACATGAAAAGTCGATGAAGGAGAACTTTTCCTACTTTCACCGCGGCGAGTGGGAAATAAAAATTCAAAATTTTTCTGCCGGATTCGGAACTCTAGAGGAAATCAAAAGATCAATTCCATCGTGTGAAAACCTTGAGAAACTTACTTGTTCACGTTTCTTCTCGTACAGTCGTTTCTCAACGATATCTAATTTCTTCAGCAATTTCTCGACAGTTTCTGCCGAGTTTCCAGCCGAACCAACCTAACGTAGAAGACGGATTTACCATTGAAAAAAGGTATGAATTCTCTTCGACACGAAACGGGAAATTCCAATGTTGACAATCGAGCGTTATGAAAGTCAGAATCGCTTCCCACAAGGAAAAAATAATTCGAAGAATTTCGGGTGATTCTACCAATTTTGGTGTCACTGAAAGTCTGCGAATAATCGTGTCAGTCTCGACAGATTACGAAAGTCCATCGACGAGAGAATTCTAGTGTGGTAGTGAAATAGTAGTGAAAAAATATTCAATCGAAGTGATACTCACCTTGCCGCTAGCAATGAAGTTATGAATCAACAGCAGTTCCCGCTCGATATCTTTGCGGTCTCTTCGAAAATCAGCCGATAAGACCTCTAATGGTAACTAAAAGCACTCTTGAGGGTGAAATACTTAACGAGTGATGTTATACTCGCAAGAAAGATCCTCCACATGTGAGTTTCCTCCGTTTACCAGTATCGTTATCGCCGTCAGCGCTCATGAAGTGAAAATGGATGTAAAAAATTTAACTGCCTTCTCTGGAGAATTTTTCTTTTTGGCCGACCAGAAAAGTCTTCGTATTCCATTCGTCTCTCGAGCACTACGATGGAATTCTTTTTGCCCGCATTTTCGATGCAAATCTGCCCCATCCAAGACTGTTACCATCTCATTCATAAGAATGGAAATTGATAACAAGACACGAGCAAGTGCACTGATGAAACTGCTGATATGCAAACCTGCGGAGCTCTACTCATTCCGAAGATCAGAAAGTCAGTTAAGCTCGCGAAGACTGAGGCGTATCTTGAGTGGGATATACCTCTGGCATAGCTGCCCCAACTCTAGTAGCTTGTTACTAATAAGGCCTCTCGAGGTGATGCCGAGTACGGCTCCCTGTACATCTTGGGGGTGGCATAGGTGCCCCAATCCCTAATAGCCTATTCCTAATAAGGCATCTCAAGGTGATGCCGAGTACGGCTCCCTGTACATCTTGGGGGTGGCATAGGTGCCCCAATCCCTAATAGCCTATTCCTAATAAGGCACCTCAAGGTGATGCCGAGTACGGTTCCCTGTACATCTTGGGGGTGGCATAGGTGCCCCAATCCCTAATAGCCTATTCCTAATAAGGCATCTCAAGGTGATGCCGAGTACGGCTCTTTGTACATCTTGGGTGTGGCATAGGTGCCCCATCCCTAATAGCCTATTCCTAATAAGACATCTCGAGGTGATGCCGAGTACGGCTCTCTCTGCATCTTGGGGGTGGCATAGCTGCCCCATCCCTCTCCCCCATTATGGCACACAATAACTGTGCGCGTGCGTGCAGAGCTGAGAACCGTACTACGGCCGATGATAACCAAAATCGACCTGTTGCCGTAAATAGTGACAGAGTAGTCCAAATTTAGTGACAAAACTTGACAGGACTCCTGAAGTGTTGGTCGCTTGTAATAAATGGTCTTAGTGTTGAGCGGCTCTAATGAGTCATTAATGATCAATTCACATACGATATGTGCGGTCGGAGACATTATTTGGGACTTCTATCGGGAGGCACACGAGATCACCACGTGGTAGAGAGGCTTCTGATTTTGAATATTCACAATCCACAAACCGTGGATTCATCCCCCGTAAGATATCCCATGCCCTACGGAGGGCCGGTTACACCTGCGTATTTTGTGAGGAAGTGGAGCGCGCTCGCCCAGAGGCACGCATGGGCCGTTCGGCTAAGCGGGTGCTCATCCGGTACTTCCAATTCTGTACGACCCCAATACTGTACGACAGGTTGATCTCGCTCGCCCGAACATGTCCATGGAGTACCCTCCAATATTGTACGACGGATTCATGCATTTGGGTGCCCTGTCCAATACTGTACGACTGGTCCAGTCGCAATGGTGGGTCTCTCTCGTTGCGCTTTGGTAGGAGCTGCTTTGGAGTATCTCAGAATGAAGAGCCCGTACATTCAACGAGGAGAGAGAACGGTGACAACAATGCAGCAGTGTCATGACTGGTGAGTCACGAGGAAAACCTTCCAGGTAAGTGGATTTATCTGTGAGCTCGCAGGGCAATATACACATGATCAACTTCACGTGTTAGCGACGGTGATGAAGATTCGGTGAATTATTGTCGAATTTTATAAACTTCCACCTAAGTCGTGCGCCATCTTCCACAATGTGGCGTTGACAGTGTCAGCTTGGCACTCGTGCATAAACCGGATATTATCCAACTGATGATATCGGTGGGGAACATAAGTAAAATTCCACCACCGAAGCTGGCATAGCATAAGCTGTTGAAGTATTCGCGTCTTCTGAGACAACGCAAATACTTCAGTGTCAAGTACAGGCTGTACTGTACAGCGAGCGCTGGTTGTGCGGCGCTGGGACCGTATCGAATCCCGACGCATTTCAATCTGAATTGCCAACTCAATCGTGCTAGGTATAGGTCTGCCTTAGTCTGGCATATATTTCACATGGTGAATTTTACCAGTTGTTTAGCGAAGATGAATTACAGCTCTTCAATCTGCCCTCCATTGGAAAGTCTCCAGTTTCCTATCGCTTCAGTCATCATCCTGGGTTTAATAATGCGATAAAAATACGGGATCGTTCTACGATGGGGGCTGATTATTCGGTTCAATGCTGGCAGCATTATGCTGCAAAAGATTGTGGATTGTTGGGTAATTCCGAATTACTCTTTAGGAATCGTGAGTCATGGATTGTCGAAATACTAATTCGACAGCTCAACCGCTCAACAGCTCTTCCGTCCTGCCCTTGCCATATCGCTGCTGTGTAAATCGACCTCGGTCAGCAATTTGCCCTCTTAAGTATTACACTGGGTGAGTATTCGTAAGAATTCCTTACGGGTATTCACCCAGTGAGTCTCTGTGCCAGCGTATTGTGCGGCATTAGCTATGCACATGCGTGCGCTCCGGCCCGGCCTTGAAGGCCCGTTAGAAGGTGATTGACTCTCTTGTAGTTATCTTTCCCCACCTTCCAACCTCGAAGTATGAATACCACTCCACCTTCGCACATCTCTGAGACGCCTCAGCTGCGTGAGGTTGCAGATCAGGTTGACATGGTGGTCAACGTACCTCCTGCTGACGGAGCAGCGGCCTCACGGCTGGAAATAGTTCCCGGAGAACGTCAGGGGACAACTCTCTACTCATATAGGGGATACCTTTACCACCAGAATGCCGCCGGGAATAGCGATCGCCCGCCTGCTCGAGAGAGAGGCTCGGTTTCTTGTCGTTGTAAGAGGTATCGTGGTTGTAAGAGCAATGGATATCGCAAGTGTCATGCTCGGCTAGTCGTGACGGGTAACCTAGATGATGTAAGGCTCGCTTCCGCAACTGTCAAAGGTTCTCACACATGCGGAGATCCGGATGCGCCTTCCATGAAAGGCTACATTGAGATGAAGGAGCGGGCTAAAAAGCTGTCGGTGAGGGCACGTGTCATGGAGCCATTTCACGAGGTGACTCCGAGCATGGACGATGCAGCGGTAGCGGGGTTACCGAGTCGCAAAGCGATACATGAGACTTTGCGCAAAACAAAAAAAACTTCCCTCGGGCTACCGACGGCCCCATCCAGTCGGGAAGGGCTAGCGGCTTTGCCCTCTGCATTTGTCCATGTGAATGCTGGGGGCCTCAGTCGGTCAACCTTATTGTTCGATAGCGGCGAAGGGGATAAGGATCGCCTCATCATCTGGATGGATCCTTGGGTGAAGGACGTGATGAAGAACGACGGAGAAGGTTTCCACATTTCTGTGGATGGGACGTTCAAGACTTCTCCGACTCATTGGGCCCAGCAATTCACGGTCATGGTCCGCTTTGACTGTGGTCGCATGTTTCCTCTATTCTACGCTATTCTCCCGAGAAAGAATGGAAATACCTACGAGCGATTTTTTGCGGCGATAGAGGGATCGCTGACTCAGGATGTGGGGAGCTGCATGATGGATTTTGAATACGCTGTGAGAAAAGCTTTCGAAGGCGTATTCGGGAAAGGAAAGGTTGTTCTTTGCTACTTCCACTTCTGCCAGAACATAAGGCGGAAGTTCGAGAGCCTTATACGGAAGCCGGTTGCTTCTAAGGAGCAGCAGGCTCTGCGAGAAGAGGTTTACTACGACATATTGGCGCTCCCCTTTCTTCCGCTTGATCTCGTGGACTTGGGAATGGATTTCATCTGCGACAAACTCTCGGGAGACGACCGTCGTTTTCTTCTGAAGTACCTCCGCCCTTACTACGGCATGAAAGGCATTCATCCAGCAAGATTGTGGAACTTGCGTTTGCGCGTTGAGCAAGAACTACCGCGGACGAATAATGGCCAGGAGGGATTCCACAACCGTTGGAACGGTCATTTTCCGGGATCAAGCCATCCTACAATCTGGTCATGGATAAGCGTGGTTCATGATCTCATGAAGGAGACGAGGGCCGAATTACTTATGATGCGAGAGGGGGAAATCTGGCCTCGTGAAGCTCGATACCTCGAGAATGACGCGATACTGCGCAGAGTTTGTCGCTTCAGAGTAGATTCGGCGAGCCTCGGGAGCTGGTTCGATAAAGTAAGGGCTTCCATCAGGAGGATCGTGAAGGATATGCGTCGCGAAGTTGACGAGGCGGAGTCTCTAGAGTTCCCTACTATTGAGCCTGCTACTGATGCGAAGCGCAAGGCAGACTTTGGTCCCAATTATTCGGGAGTGAATCAGCGAAAGCGCCTCGCAGCTGTGACTCTCAACGATGCGGTCGAATTCTCGCAGGATTCGGAATCTTCTGAGCCTCCAAATAACGACACTGTGGTGCTCGGGGTACCCGAGGGTTCCAGCTTGGATGATGGCTTACTTCGCATGTTCAATGAGGTGGCAGCTGCTTTCGCGGGCAACACCTTAGTCGAAAATTCCTTAATGGAGGCTCCTCCGATGCCAGCTCAGGCTGAGGCGGGATCTCAGGGTATCGCAGTTCAACCACCTTCCCAGGAGAAGTCGGGCTCAGACGGAACTGACCGTAAGAGCGATAAAGGACGGAACTCCTTCCCAACTTGGCGTATTTTTCCGGGGAGAGAAGTGGGTACGACCTTGCTCTTGACGACCCAGGATCGAGAGAATTTGGTTGTCGAGGACTCGAGCATTTCCGACCAGGTGATAGAGGCTTGGATGACCCGTATCGAACACAAGTTCAAGAGGAAGGTTAATCGAGCTCAGGCAGTATGGCTATCGGGCTATGGGTTTCCCCTGTGCCTGACAATGATTTGGTTGTCTTGCAGCCAATATCTGACGGCGGTTGTCACTTTACCTGCACGGTGCGGATTAATGGTGATATATTTTACTTTGATAGTTCATACGGAGAGCAGGCTAAGGTCTCGGATTACATGAAGGTACGGCTGAGGCAGCTCTACGGATCTGGTGCTAAGGTGGTATGCCCTTCTGTTCAACAGCAAACCATTGGAAGTAATCTTTGTGGGGCGTTCGTGTTGGCACGACTAACGGCATATGCTGCTTCGCCTCATCAAAAACCTGACAAGTTTCTATTTCGGGAATCTGAGATGAGGCAGCATATTTTCTCCTGCTTGGAAGATGAGAGTAGGCGGTCTCTCCTCTTTCCGAGAATACGAGGCAGGACCCCGCCTGATGTAATCTTATCGAAAAGGTTTTCTTTCACATTGTGATTTTTAATGTAATCAACTTCAATGCATGTATGAGAGAGGGTAGAGCCTCCGTCATGACTGTTGTATGATATACAATTGAGGCAGTATAGGTCTCTTGCAGCGCCAAAGATCTCACGTCACATATATTCCCCATAAATTCCCAGTACCGGTTTAGTTTTCAGTCCTGCTATTGTGCTGTGTTAGTCAATACAGTTCACGGCATCCAACCGTTATGTGCTCTATTCTTCAGTGTAACACACATTAAGACCGTAGTTTTGAAGCGCTCAACAATGTTGTCATTGACTGCCTGTCCGTGACAGGCTGTCACTCTTACCGAGATAACGGGATGAACGATAACATTGTATCTAGCTATTGGACTTACGACTGAATTGAATTGTCTTGGTCGCCGTTTTGTGTCGTACAACTTTGGAACACGCATGAAATCAACTCTTCACGTCGTACAGTGTTGGGAGGCTACATCTGGGCGAGCGAGATCTACCTGTCGTACAGTATTGGGGTCGTACAGAATTGGGGGATTCGCTCATCCGGCGTCGTGCAATTCGAGTTATCGTTCATACAAATGAGTGAAGGAATGAGTTTCTCGCTGATTCAATAATAACAAGTAATAAGCATCTGATGATGGTGGAGCTGGGCGTGCGCGCACACAGCCGTTCCATTCGAAGGTGATCAGTGACCATTGCTTCAGCGCCTCTGTAGCTGACACTAAAAGGGGGCTGAGATCGACCCGAGTATTAAGGTACATCCGCCTTTTGTGAATAGCATTCCCAAAAGGTCGAAAAACATACATCGCCAGATTCGAACCCTGTGGCTCTGGCGTGACGGCGTCACGCTCCCCCATTCACGTGACCTTCCACAACATATTTTAGTCCCCTTTTTGTCTCGGCCTCCACATGGACTCCTCTGATCATAGAAGGCTTGATGATGAGGAAGAACTCTTGCGTCACTTCAGTTGTAGTAGTCCTTGGTGAATCTTGCGCACACGGAAGATTCTCTTTTTTAGTGACAACTTCTGGCCAGTCCCCAGCCAGTATTGGTGAGGCCGATGTAGGAGGCGCTGCGTTCGCTCATGCATGTCCACCTTCCCTCTTAGACCCTACCCACAGGCTCGCGTTCCCTTGGGAGTGCTAGTACGACCGAGGGAGGCGACTCGAGGATGTCGTGTCCGAAGGCGCCCAACGCTGAACACCAAGCGATGCTAGAAACCGTAAACGACGTGATGTTACCTCAATCGTCGAATTTTGGGGTCCTCAGGTGTGGCCTTTGGTCATGGATAATGTGGAGAAGAGGATGAACCAGATGGAACAGGTAGTTGGTCGTCGGAGGGGAATTTGTGGTATATTGAAGGCTCTCATTATGGGTATGGAGGAAAAGGCGTGGTATGCTCTTCAGGCGCTAATAAAGAGGCACAACGTGAAGATGATGAACGAGATGCAGGAGGTGGTCAGACAAATAACTACAGCGAAGACTAGAAATGAAGAGGTGATGGGATCGAACCAGGGACCTTTCGGTAGCCACAAGCGATGGTTCGGTGTAGATCCTACTCGCCTATAACACCCGCCTGGGGGAAATCACTAGGGCTTTGACGGACCTAGCGGAGAAGCAAACTTCGTCTGATTCGGTTGATGATCTTAAACGACAAATTAATCTCCTAAGACAACATTTGAACATAAGGTGAGGGGGAGGTCTCGGGTACGATTCCTAGTGGGGGGCATTTATCTTTACAGGTGTGGTCAGACCTCAGAGCAGGTGGGTCAGTTGAAGCAATCTGTGATAATCACTCTACAAAGGGAAAGGACTGAGATGCAGCAAAGGTATGTGAATTTCCCTCACACCACCACACTTGATATGCTTCTTGTTATAGAATGTCGCAACTAATGCGCAACGACCTAACTATGGTAATCCACCAAGTAGATCGTCGGCTCAAGGAAGGACATGCGCAGGTGAGGCGGTTGATGATGATAGTGTCATAGACCTCTTGAAGAGAAGGATATATTTCATCACTTTATTATCATTCGGGTTTCCCCAATGATAATAAAGTAAGGTTTCCGTTCGTATAAGGCAAGAGCCGTTTGCGAAAATATGCACGTAGTCAACTACATGTGTAGGTGACATTTGTGGAAATTTTGAGGAAATTCCCATTGGTTTCTTTACGCTTCCATTTGAATTTTCATGTATATTTTTATAATTAGTGAGGAAACTTCTGGACTCGGCTGAGGAACACGAACACCTATTCCAACACTGGGCAAGAGCGAATCATTATCATTGATTGTCATCGTAACTGTAACGTTGGCTAAAGCCAAACTGTGGTGACTCATCCAGCTTTGAAAAATAACGTCTCCCCAGGATTTGATAACAATGGGGAAATTGATGTTACTAATGTGATGATGACATTTACATGGGAAACTGATTAAAGAATGTGTTCCTAGCCATACGTGCTCGACGAGTGTTTGTAATACTCAGATGCTCGCTTTGAATCGCGTCGTGAGGGAGCTCTGTAGCCTGACGGAAGGAGGAGAAGGTCTACTCACCGAGATAGTACGTGGTGCAGTTCAGACTTGGATCACCAGCGTTTTGTGGAATTCTTCAGCTTCCTAATGACGAGGGGTCTTTGCCATCCTTGGAGCCTAGCAAGATTTTGAATGATAATTCTCGTGGGAGTAACACTGGTGGCACGTCGGTGTCAACTAGCAGTTTCCCTCGGCAACAGCAACAACAGCAGCAACAACAAACACAGCCGCAGGGGGTAAGGTGGAATCAGACTATATGGTGTAATGGTAGAGTGTGAGGTTGTCCATCGTAAGGGTCCATGTTCGATTCCTAGGTTCGCGTTTTTCCGGTAATTTTCTTATCCTCAGATGAGCACTACCTTACCAGGCTTCAATCGACCACAAGGCTCGACGAGCGGAGCAGGCGCGGCAGCAGCAGCTACGTCCTCCTCGTCATCAAGCGCTATGAACATTAATTCAGCCGCTCCTAAAGCTGCATCGGTAGGTCCTACTCGGGAATACTGCCTGATTCGACACATTCGGGATGAGTTCGTTATTGCAGTAGTAGCTGTTGGGGACTTATATCTATGAACTAGGACGTGGTGTGAATGTTCGGTTTTTTCATTTTAGGGTAATGCGGCGCAACAGGCGGCATTGACAAAAAGGATTGCAGAGTTGATCAAACGGCAAGGTAGGGGAGTCTATATAAATGGAGTTTTACGCGAAGTAGCGTCGTAAAACTCGCGATATTCAACGCGCTGATATGCAGTAGTAGTTGTGAAATATATTTTCTTTATTACTAGGGCGGTGAAATCCCAATATACTAAACCGTACTGATGTTTTTATAAAATAAGAATAATGAGTTTGATAATATTATATAAAATTTATATCACTCCTGATAATGACGAATGACAAAAATATAATGGAGTTTCACGATCACCCGTTTTACGTGAAGTGGCGTCGTAAAACTCGGTGATATGCAGCAGTAGTCGTGACATATGTTTTTCACTAGTGTTTTTTCATATCACTAGGGTGAAGAAACTCCAATATAGTATGTGACTTTTCCTCTGCAAGTGTCGGAATGCTGAAGAGTTGATCTTGTTGACAATCTTCTGACGATCATCATCAACACAGTCGCGGCAGAGTTGGCAAACGACGAGATTTTTAAATACATTTATGTGCTCATCAAAAAGACTCCTAAAAAAGTGCGAAATATTCGTACTGGCAACACGTGTCCACTCGCATTGAAAATATTTCTATGGAGTAATACCCTCTCAGAAATGGGACGTTCTGAGAAATATGGTATGATATATAAATATAAATTATTTTCACTATTACTATATCGAAGAATACTTTCTTTTTCAGGTGTTAACGTATCGTCCCAACCTGCTATCGCCCAGTTGCTGGCGCACCTGCCGCAGCAACAGCAACAACAACTTCAACAGCTACTACAACAACAACAGCAACAACAACAACAACAACAGAAGACGACATATGGGATGGCGCCTTCGACAGGACAGGTGAATTTACAAGACGGGGATTTGTGATATGCTGTTGTTGTTAGCAAACTTCTCTGAGATCGTTGAATACCCAGGCTCAGCAGCAGCAGCAACAGCGTCAACAACGAGCCTTGAATAGTAATGTTGGGGTTATGGTATGAATCTAATATTCAATAATTATTAATAATGGATTTTCTTGGCTCTAGTGATATGAAAAACGCACTAGTGAAAAACATATTCCACGACTACTGCATATCGCGAGTTTTTCACCGAGTTTTTCGCCACCACTTCACGTAAAACGGGTCGTCGTGAAACTCCAATGCATTGTAGTAGCAACTTGCCGGATGGCATGGTTCTAGTTATATTCTCAATTTTTCCTATACAGTGTTGGAGTAGGAATATATGTAATCGCTTTCCTCAGCTGCTGAGCTCAGGAGTTTCCTATACAGTGTTGGAGTATGAATATATGAAATCGCTTTCCTCAGCTACTGAGCTCAGGAGTTTATATACGGATTAGCATAGGAGTGGAGTTTCACCTGTGTTACGCGAGGTGGCGTAATACTCTGTTCGCGACCTGCAGTAGTCGTGGAATATACTTTTCACTATCGTTTCTAATCATATCACTAGGGTGAAGAAACTCCAGTGCACAGCAACTAACACGAAGCTGCGAAAAATTTTCCAATTTTAATATTGTCACCAACACATTTAACAAGAAATTGTAAACTATTCGCCATTGAAGAGACAATGTCGTCTTTTTTACGTCTGCTTTCGTTACAGTCTAAAACTATAGGGGGCTTAGTTACCATAATTCTCACGTTTCGAGGCGTGATATCTTCTACGTTTAGCGACAACTCTGCTATGTAGTTGACCATGTGCATATTCCCCCTCACACATATTCTCTTCATTTTTATTATCACAGGTCTATCGCAGCAAGGTCCATCAAACGTCGTGGCATCTGCTGGCCTCTGTCCCTTTATCTCCACCTTTGGGTGGTGTAGTTTTGGTGATAATTGCCAGTAAGGAATTTCGTGGTGCTCGGGAGTTTTCTCGCAATTTGGGTACAGAAAACAATACGAATTCACGGAAATTTCCTCTTAAAATTTTCATATTGTCATTCAGGGTTGCAATTACTCCTAAAATGTAAGGAGTAGTTGGTATCACCAAAGGTTGACGGAAGTCGCGGATTACTAAAGATTCCTCCACGAATATACACCAACATATTTTTAAATGATTTGCTTGTCTGTGAAGGTACATGCATATGATCAGCAATAGGGAGCCTCTCCGGCAGCTTCCGTCGGCTATGATAGCCCAGTTACAACAGCAATACGCGGCTCAGGTGAGCGGCGTTATTGAGGAAATGCAAGATTAGCAAGATTTATTCTTAGGTATTGTCTGGGCAAATCACGACTAGTGCGGAGTTGATGCAAGCCATTGCTAACTCTGGCGCTGCTAAGCAAAACCAAGCTACTACTACTACTACTGCTGGTGCTGGTGCTGGCATGCAGTCGGTTTTCCAGGCGGGGACTGCAACGGTAATGTGGATAGTGTCGTAAGAATATGGTCATTTAGGCTTTTTTAATAAGAAAATTTTTTTTTTCAAAATTTAATCAACCAATTTTGCCTTGCCCTATCCGAGGGCAGTTCCAGAAGGGGAGAATGGTAGAGATCGTTAATAGATGAAATATTAAGCGACCATGCAATTTTTCAAGGGGAAAATTGAGTTCGTGATGTGATGGCATTTACATGGGAAACTGATTGAAGAATGTGCCCTCCCTCCCTTGGGAAGATTAGAGTATTATGTCAGGTTTCAACACCGTCATCGTCGACATCTGGCCCCCAGCATGATCTGATCGCCTCACAGATAGCGCATCAGCAAGAAGGTCTTAGCATGGGTGCTAAGGCGAAGACTATCTCTTGCAAGTTTAACGCTGTTGGAAAGTAAGCCCTTTTATGATTTATAGGACTACTCGGAGGATCTAACAGGTGCGCATATGGTTCGCGGTGCGCATACAGGCATGCAGGAGAAGGCGCTGCTGTCGGTGGCGGTAATAATAATAGCTCGTCGAATCAGCCTACTACTACTGCTGCTATTCTAGCTGCTATGGCAAAGGAAACTCGGGTGGGTTCACTACTTAGTGATTTTGTAAAAGGGAACCTATCAGGCTCAGCAAAATGCACCGTTATTGACGATATCGCAGCAACAACAACTACTGCTACAGAAAGGGCAACAGCAGCAGCAACAGACGGGGACAGGCCGACAGTTGACGGGTGAGTGCTTCGTCGTTGCACGCATGCACAAGGGATGCGAGCTACTAGCGATAATCATTTACTCATAGTCTGGTAGTATTTTCTGTGTGCATTAGTTATATATTTTTTATTTTATTATTTGCTCGCCTTCACAGTGTTGGAGGAATACACGTTCACTTTCCTCGTGAGAATTCTGGTAGAAGTGTGCAAAAATCAGTAGACAGAATTTTCGTATTGTCACTAACACATGTAGTTGACCATGTGCATATTCCCCCTCCAAACTGCGATTAGGTCCAGGGGTGAGCGCGGCTCGAAGCTCATCCGAGGGGCCTCGAGCTCCCGAATCACAAAGCAAAGATATGAGTGATTCGATCAGTGCGGAAGCGGTGACCAGCGCTTGGCTGAAAGATCGTAATTTTTATTTTTAGCGGAGCGAAGCGTGGCAGGATTGCATTTTTTGATGGTAGATTTGTCTGGAACGTCGTGGGCGGAGAGATTAAGCTCGGCAAAGCCCGAGCAGCCTTCCTCCCCCTTCCGTGATGGGGGTGGTGATGATGGGGCGGTTGCTGCTGCTGCTGCTACGCCACCCTCGTCACCGCCGCCTCCGGAAGATCCTACTAAGGGTAGTGAAGACCAGCAGGAATCGGAAGTGAATTATCAGGTATGATTATCGTTTTCTATGTATGCATGGATTCATAGATAGCTGTGATGATATTACTAATCGTTGGAGTTTCACGATCACCCGTTTTACGCGAAGTGGCGTCGTAAAACTCGGTGAAAAACGCGATATTCAACGCGGTGATATGCAGTAGTATTCGTGAAATATGTTTTTCATATCACTAGGTTGGTGAAACTAGTCGGAAGTGAATTATGAGGTAAAGCTGTTGTATATTATTATATCTTATGTATGCATGGATTTCGAGATGGTTGTGATGATATTACTAATCATGGGAGTTTTATCCATTTTACGTGAAGTGGCGTCGTAAAACTCGGTGATATGCAGTAGTAGTGCTGAAATATGTTTTTCATACTACTAGGGTCTTTTTTGTATCTTAGTTCTGTGTTTCCTCAGAGTAGTAGAAATACCGTGGATTTTGAGGAGGTTGTGGTGAAGGACGAAGCCGACGAGGGTGTTGCGGAATCTGCGGGCCCTCCTCCTGGTAAGTTGAGAAAATTTTTTTTTCCGTAGAATTTTATTTCTATTCTCAGGTTTGGGATTCGGTACTAAAACCGAATCGAGTTGAATAAACGAGTTTTGTTATGCTTTTTATGCTATTTGCGGTCATCGGTTTGCAAAAGCTCGGCGAAGGTTCGCGAAACATTCGTTCATTTCCTAATAGGTCGAAAGGCTTACAGCCGGTCTCTGATTCAATCCGTTTCCTATTTTCGTTACGTTTTTATTTTACATCACCATCATCATCGTCGTATTACCCCCGCAAGGATGGTCTTTGGAGTTGGCAGTTGTTTCAATAGGGATTGGGTCGTCGGCTGCTGCTGGTGCTGTTCACGGTACCGTGGAAGGGTAGAACTAGGACTGTTAGTTGCCTTCTAGAACTATGGTGAATTATGGGTTACTAGGAAATGTTTAGGGAAGACCATAAACAGCATGTGCGGCAGCGACCAATACACCGATGCTTCTATGTGAGCAATCGCTTATATGCCGATATTCTGCTCCGCATTACTGCGGACGAAGAGCGTAGCTTCTCAGTGGTTGGAACTGTACGAGAGAGTTGCCTTTCAGCGACGTCTGGTTCGGGACAGCGATCGGCACAATCGGCACTGCCGGTACGAGAGGCACCCTGAACTCTTCAAGCTGCCTGGCTACTAGCCAGCGGCTAGTGTCGGAATGTTTCTAGCATATATTTTCTCTTTCTGAGGTCTCCGATGTAGGTCTAGGGTACTAGAACTCAACCACTCTTCTCATTGTAGGAGAGAGTAAAGGAGTAAAAAGAAGTATGAATACAATTATTGGGAATAGGGAATCGCTACTCAGCTTAGCTTCAGCTTATCGATATCTTGTCGTCACGACACAGCGCACAATCCTATATCATTCTCTCACACTACTAGGTTCCAGAAGCACTCTGGGTAGCAAGCCTCGGTGGATTCGGCAGAAGATTGAGGCTTGTTAACGAGCTGTTTGTTATCTTGAGTGTACCTTGCGTGTCTCCGTCTGCAGATGACATACACCTGGCCACAACTCGAAGGCTAGATGTTCGAACCAATTGCCATGCTGCTAGTGGACTCAGGCTGTGATCTTCTTACTGAGAAATTATTACTACTGTAGAGACGCGAAAGGGAACATACTCATCACCTTGGCGCTGAGAGGACAGCGTAGCTGATCATTCGTTTTCCCATTTGACGTGTTGATACACGTTATGCTGATTGGTCCTCGTGACCTGTAGGAAAAACTACAGTTGAGATCCAACCTTTCTTAGCATGCTATTCCCATGGTAGGAGTGTAGATGTGCAGTTGGCGAGATTGAGAAAGCACTGATTCAAATTACGAGGTCTCCATAATCTATCTGACCATTACCTGGCAAACTATCTGAATAGGAATACACTGGGTATGTGCAGAGAAGATCCGGATGAAGGTTTTATTCCAGAAACCGCGCTATTTTACCACTAGGTAAGCACACTTCCGCTCGACTAGATGTAACTCAAGAAGGAGTGTAGATCAGAAATTCTGATTACGAACTTAATCTGTTCACAAGATCACTGGTGATTCGAGTGTGTGGGTTGTGCATCGAGTGTGCAGGGAAGCAGCACTTACACACTTGAGAACCATGGACTATGAAACTTGACGTATCGGAGCATGGCGCACCCAAAACCCCAGAGAGCATGTTGCATGCACCGAAGAGAGATAAATTCCATTGTATTAGTGGAGACTCAAGTTTAAGATGCTGCTGCATGATCATTGTCGCTGTCCCAATCCCCCGTAACACACAATCATGTCTTAGCTAAGCTTATGATGAAGATAGTCCTCGACGGCTAAGTATAATCCGACAGCCTTGTAAGGCATTGTCCTGCAATTATATCCAGTGTAGTGTTATCTCAATGGGTTTCAAATCATCAACAGCTGCACAACTTGGTGCGACCACGTGGGGGCATTGATGAGGTGTTGTTTTTTGCTTACATCATTCAAGCAAAACAACACCCCATCAATTTGAGTTAAATCACACTCACAGGTCTTACCTGTGGCTCCCACTTTCACATATGAAATCACCAGAAACAAACATGGCACATTTCTCTGCGTCTTGCCAATACGAGGCAATTCGCCGTGTTCAAAGGTTTCGTGGCTAGTGATGAGGAACAGGACCGATGATCGACGATTATCATACTTTTCCCCACAATTGTCATTCAACATCCTTTCGTTTTATCGCTCGCCCTACTCGTGCCCGAGGGGTTTGAGCCGTTCGACAGCAATAATCTGCTTATCCCACAACGGCTTTGAAGATGACTTCAATTGTAACTACAACACTAGACATCGACTAGTGCAGTGGTCGCGCATACCAGTGCAGGTTCATTCCTGCCGTGAGTCGTCCTATGATCCATCAAGAGAAGCACTGAACCCAAATCATGGATAAGTAGTTCATATTCCTTTCTACACTGAAAACGTTCCTGTGATAAACAAGATCACCTAAGTTGTCAACGAACATTCAACTCGAGGAGCATGGTCCGACAGGAGATCTAGCAAGGGAACTACAACTCAATAAGTAGTTCAATAGCAAGAGAATGAGCCGAGAAAGCGATCCAAATGATGATACGATGTGGGACGGAGGCTTCTCCCCTCGATAAGAGATAAGGGGAACGTGACATTTATTGACTAAATGATTTTCAGCGTCCGTAGCCCTTGAGGGCGCTACTCATTCTGGAGGGAGCGGCTAAGCACCTGTGTAAGAGCCATTTGAACGGCCTTGAGAACATCCAGTTCTCCGATATCAGATAGGTTAAACTTATTAGGTATACCGGCTGTCCTAGAATTTATGATAGTGTCTGTTATATCCTGGCCTTTGAGACCCAGGGTAGCCAGCAAAGCCGCGACACCGGCAGTAGTGGGGGCCGACATCGATGTTCCACTCTTATAACCGTATGACCCTCCTGGCATGGTCGAATAGATATAAACACCGGGAGCGGCCACCTTTGTAAACGAGCCAGCATTCGAAAAATCAACCAGAGAGACGGTTTCGGTTGGGCTAGAAGTACTGGCAGCGACACAGAGCATAGATGGGATTTCTGGCGCAAAGGAGCAAGGATAATGTGGATTATTCTCTATTCTAGCTCCGTTATTACCAGCAGAAACAACTGTAACATGGCCAGCAGCAGCGGCGTTCTTGAAGCCAGTTTTTTCGAGCTCGCTTGTGGAACGATCACCATATGAATGGGAGGACACTGTAGCCCCATTCTCAATCGCGAAGTTGAGAGCCCTCATTGCGTCACTGACCAGGTAAAATCCTTCAGAGTTAATGAACTTCAATATCATCAGCTTCACATGAGTCATCGATCCATCGATATTCGCCACTCCTGCAATACCGATGCTATTATTAGTCTCAGCGGCTGCATTCCCGGCGCAGTGAGTACCGTGGCCGTAGTCATCAGTAACATTAGTAGTGTTCGTTATGAAGTTGAAGCCGATAGAGTTGTCAGATGGGTTCCTCCAGAATTGATTGACCAGATCAGGATGAGTCATATCAACACCACTATCGATGATGGCCAACACGACATCCTTCAGCTCCCGTCCGGCTGAGCGAGCCGCTTCCCAGGCAGCCCCTAGGCGGATAACCTCGAGGTTACGCTGGCAGGAGGAGGCGGGATCGTTGGTACCGAGAAAAGGATTGCCACCAGTACAACTGGTGGTAATTATGGGAGATCTTTGGGCCGTATGTGACGGGGGAGTCGGGATCAGACTGACCCCAGAGTCGGGCTCACACTCAAATTCAATGCCGAGCAAATCTTCGGCCTTCCTCAAGTAGTTGAGAATCTGACTATGACCAACTGAGCATTTAGACTCTACAATCTGGATCCCTATCGCCTTCAAGTCATATACCATACCATCTTGTGCGAAACATCGCTCGCACTTACGATCATCTTGAGTGAGAGTGTATGTTCTTCCACCAGAAGCAGATACGACCTGTGCCATCATACTCGGTACATGACGGATGTCGAGTCGGGTCCCACGATAAGATATCGTGACCAGCGTGCGGTTGGAGACAGCTCTACCGAAGGTTACGGCATAAACGAGTAGTGTCGATAAGAACGCCGAGTGTGCGAGCATGATACTATAAAATGACACTCCTTAAGATTCGAAAATAACTGATAGACCATGGCTTGCATTGCTACCTACACAGATAGACCTATACCATGCTTTATGTACTCTGAGCCTCTCCAGCTCAGAGGAGGAATAAGCAGACCTAAAGCGTATAGCCAGAACTTGTAGTACAGCGTGTCGCTCCCGAATTTTAGGAATGTTTCAGTGCCGAGGCTGTTATCTCGCGCGTGCAGCTGATTATATGGTCCCTGCATGACACGCAATCGATAACGCTATGTATTCGCGTGTGTTCATGCCATGAACAATCCCATGAACTTCATTAGATTGTTCACGAGAGCCTCACGAATTGCCCCTTCGTCAGTATCAGATATTGTTTCATACCCAATTCCTAGTGAATAACTCTAAGTCCTCTACTGACTCTGAGTTGCCACTAAGAAGGACCACGCTGGAGCTACGAGAAGCTACAGTAGTTATCTGGCGCTGACGGGACATACCTTCTAAGATTCATGGTCACGCCGGACAGTAACATGCAAGGCCAACGTCGGAGTACTGCTTCGAGTAGTCGTCATCTCGTGATAATCACATTGTGTTGATCCTAGCATTGAACCTGATCCCGAGTTTGCTGAATCTGAAAGCCGCCATGATGAGACAGCGAGCGGATGCTGCTTGTGAGTCCATTTGTCCCTGTATTCGCGTGCTGTTTTGAAATCCAGGAACCACGCCGATTCTAGTTCTCTAGCGAGGAGTAAATTGCATCTTGCATAGCTCTGCTACCTGCAGACCGCCAGCGCCGGAAGACAGTTGTTCTTGCGGCCATTGTGCATGCGTCTCTTCTAAGATTATACAGCGACTGTGACTATCTTAGCGACATAATGTCTCGAAGTACTGAGAAATGTATGCGAGAGATAGCGCTGCTATGCCATCGGTCGATGAGGCTGAAAACTCAGCTGAATGATGCGTCGGTTCTCCAACCCAACACCCGCAAGTCGGAGGGATTGTTATCTGTGGGAATCTGTCGATTCAGCGAAGTGTTGTGGTTGCGCGAGTTATCTCAATTGTGGTAAAATCCCTAGTAGGGCTGTCCCTCTTGTTATTAGTGCTTATCTGCCACTATTAATAAGTTATTGTTCTCACTGCTGTTACCGTTCATCAGTCACCACTAACTGGTAACCGGGTTCTTGTGTCGAGCAGTGCCAAGCCTGATACTCGATAACCGGCGCGCACGGTGACACGGTGTGACATGGCTGTAAAGCAAGCACGACAATTCCAGTTTTCACTTGAGTAGAAGCACGCGGGTCCTGAAGAGATATAGTTTTCATTCGAAACGATTTCCTCCTTGGATTAGGAACGATAACGATTAGGACGAGAACGAGTTCGACGTAGAAGGCGCGGGTTCGATTCCCAGGACTGTCAACTCAATACGAGAGTAGCTATATTCGGTTTTATTCTGCATCTCTAGCAAAGCTCCATCGTGGGTCTGCAAGTCAACTATGATGTAATTTTAGCGTTAAACGTCAACTCTAAGGCGATCAATGATGACACTCACGCCGGAAAATGACCGCGCCTAGAAAGCTGATGGTGGTACTCCTTCTTCGACCGGAGCACACTTGAAGCTCAAGTGACAATATGGAAAACTGGAAAGTTCTCGTTGGTTTCTCTATATTTCTAATCCAATTCATATTTAATTTCCTATGACAAGTGAATGCCGAACCCCCTGGATTCAGCCGAGGAAAGCGACCATATATTCCAACGTTGATTATTACAATAATCCGATTAACTCTCGATGAATTTGGGTCGTGTGTTGGGACATGTCCTCCCTTTTCTTGAGAAACACAACGCATTGAGATGTCGAGAAAAAGTGGTTATCCGTAGTAGTTGTTAATAGACTCGATAGTGGTGGGGGATTCAATGGTACGATAGATAGATGAGAGCAGCGGCAAAAGCAAGACTAGAAGTGATAACCATATTTTACCAGTACGAGTATTCGTGTAACGCACTTAAAATACTCGTAGTGGCCACGTGTTAGTAGTACTAGAAATACTAGTACTAATGGTAATGACAGGCAAGGTAGTCGAAATCCTAAACTAATAGTGTTGGTATCGATAATACTGCTAATTCGACCATCAATAATAGCAGCAACAACAATTGTCGCTTTCGCAGTACGACGACATAAAAACTGCAACCTACCGTTCTAAGGGTTAAAATCGCCCTCGGGTAGCATCCCTAAATCGGCACATTCAGCATCGCTAGTAACGACAACCTCCTTATTGTCAAATCAAGGCTGGAGAGTGTATCGCCATCAGAACCATGCTACAAACAGTGCCAACCGGATGCATGGGGATTCACCAGAAATCGCGAGGTGCCCGAAAAACGGAAGTTATATAGCAGTTGATAACAAGAAGAGGTAAATAGTAGATGTTCAGAAGATCAGAAACGGAAATGTTAGTCATAAACGGACCTAGTTTGTATCTTGCACGCTCAACCTAAGGATACTTCTTAATCGATTTGCTCGAACAAGCCTCGAACCTCCTCAGCAGAAAGGAGTTCTCCTTTCGAGACTCTTCTTAGTGCCGCCTTCTTCTTAGGCGTCGACGACTCGCGTCTTTCAATAGACGCAAGCGGACTGCCAGTGAAAAGTTGGTACATCACGACAGCGCAAGCAAGAAAATCATCTTCACAACGTTCAGAAAACACAGCGTCGGAACATTCTCCGACAAAGCAATCATCATCATTATCATGCTGATCGCGCTGTAAAACCTGACGCCTCAAACCGGCGTGGTGGGTGCAAGCGCAAACAACTGCGCTTCCGAAATCAACTAAATGCACGTCACCAGAGTCGTTGAGAAGAATGTTCTCCAACTTGATATCATTATGGGAAATACCCCAACCATGAAGAGAATCTAAAATCGTCAATAATTGCATGATGACAGACAGAATAGTGGCATCTTCCCGAACTGTAGATCGTCGTCGGAGCCACTCGTAAAGATCTAAACCACCAAGTTCGGATACGATATAGGTCGCATCACAGTCCTCAAAAACGTCGAGGATCTTGGGCACACCATCAATGTCAAGATTCGCAATAAGTTCCATAGTTTCCGCCTCTTCTGGGCCGTGCCCTGCCATATCCGAGATACAAGGGGGGATCGTCTCATACGGGGGCTTCTCGATAATCTTCAACGCGACGGGTCTTCCAGTTTGTCGACATATTGAGCGACAAACCTGCCCGTACGCTCCTGCCGCTATGGTAGACCCGAGCTGGTAGGAAGTATCAAAGGCCGTGAGGGCGGCATCACTGACTACTCTCATAGGTGATGTTGGAGGAGTAGTGCAACATGTACTGCATGGGGAAGACTCTTCAATGGTAGTAGCGTCTCGTCGAGGTTTTAGAAAGGATAGTTGCAGTCGAGGAGTTACCGAGTCTTCTTCTTCTTCTTCTGAGGGTACATTGAGGGCAGCAGTCATGTTGAACGCGGAGGGGAAGGGTAGTCGAAACGACAATACTTCGACCCTCCGGGGCGCGAAGACTGAAGAGAATATTAACCGAAGTGAGAAGCAAAACTCGATGAGCGATGGATTTCCCGTTGCTGCGTTGAAGCTACTTTGAAAATCCCTTTCGGTCTCGGACACTCCGCCTTCTAAACGGCTAGCAAGGTAAACACCAAAAAACTCGACAACTTACGAATCACAAACAAGGTAACGTCTACTAAACTCCGTTAAACGGCTTGCTAAGGTAAGTACAAGGGAATTTCACTGCTCTACTCTGACGGCAGTCCTCTGCTAGGAGAACAAATTCTTAGAATTCTGTAGTCCTCGAAACTTTCATGTACAACCACAAGTTTACTTTCATGCCGAATACAAGAGACCTCACACACTCCACGCTGTCGCCCTCCCTGGTCGTCGAAGGGAGCACGTCACGGAGGCAGCGCGCGTCATTCTGATCGATATGATGAGAACAAGTAAGATGTCAAGTGGCGTCTCCCATTCAGCGTCACAGATCCTCAGTCGTTACCTCCGACCACCCGCTTGTGGTCTTGTGTTGACATTATCCGTGTATTGACATTATCAGGCTGTCGGTGTCAATACGCAGATACTGTCTCGCAACAGTTCCATCAAGAAAATTCCTATCGGGATGAGTCACCATGAGCCTCATGGCATGAAGGCGTGTTAGATCCCGTATTAATTAATCACTACCATTGTCTGTGTCGTCCCGTTCGGGCGAGCGAGTTATAGATGAAACGCATGACAATGGAGTGATATTGCTAGAAAAGGTTTGTGTAAGCCCACCAAGGCCCTACACTTGTGTTACAAGGAGTGGTTAATTCTATATGGTGACAGCTGTTGACATCGAGAACGCTGAGACCTACGCTGAGCTTACGAGGCTACGCGGTACCTGTAGAGCTTGCCGCACAAAGAAACTCAAAGAACTGCGTACTATACGAGCCGATATCTGTTCGGTCTCAATTGATACGAACGAGGACGAACAAGCAGAACTGTTCGAGAGGGAAGCTATTTTGGAGGCTGAAATTAGCTCGATGGCTCGTCTGGCAGATCTATGCTCCACCCGTATTGATTCCTTGGCTACTGAGAGTTGCACAGCGACATCTAGCTCAACTGCGCTAGCGGTGACTGAGAGCAGCTCAGCTGTGGAATCGTTGGTTGCGGTGATTACTGATGTCCTGAATAGAACATCGGCTACAGATAGAGGGTCGAAGTCATCTCAAACGAGTAAACCTTCCCTCACTGACGTGAACAAGTTCAACATCACTTCAAGGATTCTCAAGGATGAACACTTATTATCTACTCATTTCCGCCGATTGGAGGAGGTTTTCTCAGCTGTAAACTTTGGCGTCATGGAAGGGGGTAACTTCATACCACATCATCACCTGCAAGCACCATTGATAGAAAAGTTACTGGAGACCCTGAAAAAACATGATAACTTGGTGTCAGAGGTTAATTGTTTGATCGACAGCCGCGGACATGACTGGCAGCATATTCGTTCGTCCTTGCTGAGCAAGTACTGTAACAGCGTCGCGATTCGACGGGAGTTCAAGAAGCGTGTCGCGAAGCTCTCATTCAAGGGACCGGCGGACATTGATGGGTTCGTGAGTCAACTTCGAGATCTCCGCACTCTCTACATGAGTATCAACGCGGGGTCGACGGTGAAAAACCGCGACTCGGAGGGGCAGTTCGATGAAGACATTATCTTTGTAGACTCGGTTCTTAGATGCCTCCCACAAGAATTGTTACTGCAACTGATTAGAGACGTTGTAGCCTCTTCCAAATACTCATACCCCCAGCGAGCGGGAGTTGATTGGCAGCTGAGGCTGCCCTTCGATGGGCTGATCGGCGAGGCATCGTTAATATCATGCTTGATAGAACTCTGCTATTCCCACGTATCTGTCGCGGAGATTCGGAAGCCTCGACAAGATCAGGGATCGGTGGGTCCCAGCAGGGATATCCGTGATAGAATGCAAGTTGTGGGAGAGGCGTCTAACAGCTTAGAGGGCAAGCGGGGGCCGAGTCCTTACAGAGATGCTATCAGTTGGGCCAAAGGTTTCCCTGTCGTTCTTATGGTGATGGGGCGTGCAGTGGATAGAGCAGACCGCAATAGCTCAGGTTTTTCTGACGCGGAAGACGTTCGCTTCTTGATATCTAGAGGAGGGCGTCGATACGGTTTACTAGCGTTTACTGATGAGAGAAAGGCCATGTCCACGGTACAAGAACATTTTGGCGACAAGAATGATTTCGGCGTCGTGAAGAAATTCGACGTCGCATTCAGAAACTCAGAAAACGAGGTAGGTCGCAGCTCGCAGTAGGCGACGGCTACGACCTTAGAAGATCGCCTACATCGCTCGCAATTTCGGTCAGCAGAAGCAAGTTTGACCTCAGAGATTCGAGTACAGCGCTGCTGAAGGATGATAAATCCAGTTCAGCTTCTATTGCAGAGACTGACGATTCACGGAGATCTCCAACTGAGAAAGTTCGGGAGTCTAGTGTGTTCAAGAGGGGAACAGAAGCGCATCCCGTGACCATGCAAGAACCTTCTGACCAAACAGCGTCCGTGAAGGAGAGAAGGGACAAGCTTAGCTTCGTTGGATCCAATCGCACAAGGAGTGGCTGGATCTCGGAAATCGCACTTCAGTTGCGAGTGGCACAAGGTGGCGACGAAGTTCCACTACGTGCGGTGGTAGACTCGGGTGCCGGACGCTCCTATCTCATTGCAGGGGATAACCAACCTTTTGTACTGGAAAAATCCCCAACACCATATCGAGTGGAGCTGGCAGATGGCCGCGTATCAACCATTAACACACTTGTTCGACTGGACTGCAGAGTTTGGGATGTTGGGAACAAGAAATGGTTCAGGCCAATCAGATTGATGCAGGATCCTGACCTATGCGATCCGAATGGACCATCGCTGTTGCTCAGAATACTCCGTTCTAGAGCTCCTAGTAAGCCCTATCTACTGCTGGGACGTGACGTCATACAATGTTGGGGGCTTGAATCTCGAGCTGTTGCTTCGGCCTGGATAAGTGGGAGGTTGGTGTTTTCGCGCGGCTCATCCGTAGACGTCCGTTACTTGGAGGAGAGGCTTTGCGTGGTCAGATCATACAGTTCTGGGGATGCACCTATAGATACGAGCTGTGTGAGCGGTCATGAGGAGGGCGACCTAACCAGTACGGATATCGTACCTCTTCCGAAGGTGGATGCCTCGACGACATTGAGGGTCACTTTGACTCTAGAAGATGAAAACTTGGTCCGCTCTCTTCTAGAATCAGTGGTCGTCTCTGGCTGGAAGGATATACCGGGATGCAGAGAGTATCGAACTCGCATTCGCAAGGTGCATCCAGGAGAGTGGCTGGATTGTACCTCGCAAGAATATGTTGCTGAGCTAGCACTCCCACATCCCAAGCGTCCGAAAGTGGAACCTCGGGACTTTGCCATACCTTTGTACCACAAATTGGCAGAGCCGCTGAAGCAGATCTACCGGGCAACTATACAGGAGTATGTCGAGTCGCATGGGTGGGTTCGTGTGGGAGCGGAGAATTCCACTTCCGCACTGCCATATGCCTCTGTGTTCATGACCGGTTACCAAACGGGAAAAAAGCCTCGATTGGTGTGTGATCTAAGATCTGCGAATTCGGCCCTCCCTCGTGTTCAGTCCCGTGGAGAGCATCTGTGGCTTCCATTATGTTTGCTCCGAGCAACCAGTCCCATCTGTATTGCTACTAGTGATGTGCGGAGCGCGTTCTACTCTATTCGTTTCGCCGGTTCTGATGTGATTGATCCAAGTGATCAGATAAATACCCTCCAGATGAGAACAGGAATCGGTGACTTCGAGTGTCTTCGGGTTTGTTTTGGTATCTGCTGTGGTACGTGTTCGTTGAAGAACACCTATGGTTCGTTGATCTCGGTTTATCGCTCCTCCAAGCTAGCTCGAAAGCTAGGAGGATGGATTCAAGAGTTCGTGGATGACCTTTTCCTATCTGGGTCAATTCGGTCTGTTCTAAACAACCTTTGCAACACTCTCTATCTGCTACTACTGGTCGCTTTCTTGGTGCAGGAGAAGAAACTAGCCATAACCGCTGCTGTTACGGCAAAAGCACTGCTTCGGCAAGCTCTGGTCGATAGAGGCCTTTCTTTGCCGGTGGTCGATTCGGTATCAATGTTCAATGTGAGCATCTCCTACGAGCTTATCGGAACAGTTGACTTCATGCGGGTAGAGTGTAAGCGGGAGGCGAGAATGAGTAAAGCCCGGGAGTTTTTCCTTAGAGAACCTATCTTGGAACAGTGTCCTACCAAGAGGTTGATCTTTGGGATATCGGGTCTCGTATCGTTCGACCCGGCTAGAGCACACAGTGCATCCCGTATGATTGGGGACCTCCTTCGGAGTATCTTTGGCCGCTGTTTTCATGACATCGACTGGAGTACACCATGTGATCTCCGCTCGCTAACAACGGAAACGCAAGCTGCGTACTGTGGGATTGTACGATGGGCACGAGACATTTGCGCTCAGGGATCATCTGGCTGTGTGCATCTCTCACCTGTGCATGCCCAAAGCAGCGCTGTGGTCAAGTTAGAAGTGTCATGTGATGCCTCCTTATACGGAGGCTCGGTGGTCATCGAGGTGGTTCACTCTTCTATGGATACCAAATCTCCAAGCGCGGGGCGATACCGCATCCTTGAGGACGCGTTCCGGTTCACTGCCGCGCAAGTTTGCCACTCCTCGAACCGTCGGGAACTTAGGATGTGCCTTGAAGCACTGCGGAGGACGTCGGATCTGCTCCTCTACCATCGAGCCACGGCAGCGGACTTCGACCCTCCCATTGAAGTGGTACTCATGTGCGACAACAAGTCTAGTACTAGCTGGATACAGTCGATGAGCGGAGAGCTCCGGCTGAATTCTTCGCGAGGCATCGAGAGGAGATGTGTAGCTAGGCTCATAAATGCCATTTATCACGAAGTTCAACTGATTCGTGAAGTCGCACTCTCCTTCAGAGTCGTGCATGTGGCGGGTTCGGCTAATGGTCCTGCTGATTCTATCTCCAGATATCTCGATCGAATGGTCCCTGTCGAAGGTTCTACAAGCAGTTCTCTGGGTCAGCTCTTGTTGCCTCCACGCAAGGCAGGTCGGATCGAAATAGATCACGTGGTGGAGGATGAGAAGGATATGGCGGAGGCTGAGCGCTGCTGCTCTTGTGGAGAGCGCTGGTTCTTTGAAGATGGTGATCGTGTCATTCCGTTCGATCAGTCAGACGTGTGCTGTTTGCTGCGTGACTCACCTATCGGAGGATTCGTAGATGACGAGATCAATCTATCTCGAGAAGATCCAGTGATGGACATGGAAGTTTTGAGCAATTTTGACATCGGAGACTCTGGTGCAGAAGCAACTGTTCGAACTATCGACGCTATCTTCTCTGTCCGAGAGGGATTGTACACCGAGAGAAATACGGATCCCCCTAGGGAGCCGAGGTCGGAGGCTGTAGTGGAAACGGTGTCCCGATGGTCCTATGACCTTGACGCGGTCCTCCACACTATCAACATAGTCCGGGGAGTGATCGAGGTGCTGAAACAGAATGCCCGTGGTGCAGAAGCTGGGACGATTGGTTATGATTTTCATCGGCACTGGGATGAGCCCGCTATCTTCGCGGCAGCTCACTCGGCACAATATGGGTTGTCGCTCGTCGAATGTCCTCCCCCAGCGATTCCGACGGCTAATCCGCTACAGATCTACGGACCCGAAGGGGCCCCGCCTGTGGTGTGTTATCGTTCTGGGTTACCTAGTGGAGAATGCATTCTGCAACCGGTGATCCCAAAGGCGGCTGTGTCTTCCGGGATAAAATTGTATCCTCTGCTCATCGGGAGACGCTGCACTCTGGACTGGTTATGACTTGTTCATCGGTACGTGTATACCATCTCGACGCAGTGACAGCCCTCGCGAAGAACATCATTAATCGCTGCCTTGCCTGCAGGATACTGCAGTCGGCGCGATCTTGGAAGTTTCCTCTCGGCTTTGGCAGTGAACTACCAGAGGAGATATTCTCTTGTGGACCTTATGGATACAGTACCATGGACGTGCTATCATTGGGAGAGCACGTGCATGTCCTGACTATTCAGTGTCGAAGCACAAGGCATATTGTCTGGAAACACCTTGAAGCGACTACGATGGCCGAAATATTAGTGGGAATAAAGCGAGCCCAGCGTACAGTGGGTTCCATGAGGGTTCTGTATGCGGATTCGGCGAGTTATTTCAAATCGGGTGTCTTCCAGGCAGCTGTCTTATCAGAGGCTCACTGCGAGGTACGGCTTCTGGATCGTTATGCTCCATGGAGTGGTTCCCACGAGCGACATCATCGGACATGTCTCGACTACCTGAGGCATCTCTTGAGGCACGACAACGGTCGAATTGCTAAGCTCTCGGCCATGGAACGGCAGGATTTATACGACGAGATCACCCTAGTGCATAACAATCTACCATTGGGGACTTTTATCTTATCGGGGGCAACTGAGATTCCCGTCACCGCCGACTTTCTCGCTCTGGGTCACAGCCGATTAGATGTCGTAGCGGCATGTGCTCGCATCCGCACGGTCACACCATGGCTGCCATTCTCTACGTATCGGAAGGTGCGTAATACTTACTTGAGCCATATGTGGAGTGCAGTGAAGAAGCGCAACACCAAAGTGAGTCCCATATCGAAGGACCGTGGAGAGGCTGACTATAGCTTGGACAAGGGGGCGCCTGTATTGGTGTATGCGGGCTCCCGGCGCAAGCTGTCGTGCCCGTTCACGTTGGCACATATCGAGTCCAGGCTAAGCACAAACCGAGTGCGGGTGCGCCTTCCTCATGGTGTCTACTCGAACGAGAATATTCGTAATATAGTACTTCTACATCGTGATCGCGGGGATTTCACCGAGTGCCGTCGACCGGGTCCTTCGCTGCTGGGTATGCCGGTTTTTGTGAAAGTTCCAATCGTTTCAGACGACGAAACGGGCTTTCAATGGTTCACAGCCCGTATTATCGATTGGATTGGTCAAGACGACGTTCTGCTTCGGTGGGATACGGGTGAGCAAGAATGGGTGACGTTATTTGAAGAAGACTGGTTGGTAAACCATGGACAACCCTGTCCCCCGGATGAAGGGCTCAACTAGGACTCTAACATATCCGTTTGCCTATTCATCATATGTTTATAGTCGGTCCCCGATGGTCCTCCATCGTTAGGAGGGGGGGGGGCGTGTTAGATCCCGTATCAATTAATCACTACCATTGTCTGTGTCGTCCCGTTCGGGCGAGCGAGTTATAGATGAAACGCATGACAATGGAGTGATATTGCTAGAAAAGGTTTGTGTAAGCCCACCAAGGCCCTACACTTGTGTTACAAGGAGTGGTTAATTCTATAGCGTCACAGATCCTCAGTCGTTACCTCCGACCACCCGCTTGTGGTCTTGTGTTGACATTATCCGTGTATTGACATTATCAGGCTGTCGGTGTCAATGCGCAGATACTGTCTCGCAACAGTTCCATCAAGAAAATTCCTATCGGGATGAGTCACCATGAGCCTCATGGCATGAAGGCGACAACAACGAGGCGGCTCGGCCATTGCCTACCTAGTGAACTCGATATCGCATAAGCTAACTGGATCACCCTGATCCAGAGGAGTGACGACGAGGGAGAGTTTCGCGCTAGGACTGGATGTGGTTTTAAAGCCTACGCCATGCCGCTCAGGACGAGCGACAAGGGGTTATTTCCGCCATTCAAGCTTATTGCGGACCCGGCTGAAGTGATGGTTGCTGTATAATGCAGCCTGTATTGCGCGAATTGGTGCACACTTACGTGTTGTGTCTGAAAAAAAGGTCAATGTCGCAGGATTGTCGCCCGAGGCTGCTTTAGCATCGACCGTGGGGTATACGGCATATAACCGTATACTATAGGCGTATAACCTTGCAAAACCTCGTCGATTCAAACTAGCGTGGGCCACCAGGTGGCTGCCACCTGCATGCAAAAGAATGTGAAAACAAAGGAATGTTCCTTCCAGGCGTGTAACTTACATCCCAAACTTACACCGTGTAAGTATGGGGGATGGCCAATGAGTTACTGGCATGCAATCCAAACAATTCGCATTCGTTACCGGCAGTAACAAATGCAAATTGTTTGCACAAGTTATTATGCATCAAGAAGAACACTTATTCGCCAAACACCGACAACTAACAAGCGAAAAAAACCTGAAAGTCCTACGACAGATTTATGATACTGGGTGAGAACACTGAATTAAGGAGCACAGACTGTGTTGCACAGTGATCCTTGCATGCAGGGTACCAGGAACATCTAACTGTTTCGGCCTCATCCTTTCGGGTCAGGATAGAGAACGGACATTGGAACTTAACCCGCAACGACGAGTTGGGCAAGTCGTCATCGGCGTCGAGCCAACGTTTGAGAATTTATGACTGGCGAACACACTATCCTTTAATCAGCACGAACAACTGGATGCTATCAAGTCGGATTACAAACATGCCTGTGGCGGCCACACATGGCTTTACAGGATATAACGCGGGAGGTAAAGGTGCTCGAAAGGGCACTGAGATCACACACGACTCATTTTTTGTCTTTCAATATCTGCAAATTAATGACATCTAAGACGTCACGTCTTCGTAATATTAGCAGATTCTCACCAAGTGACAGCGAAACCCCTCAAGTTTAGAGAGGCGTGAGGTAGAAGGACTGTATTCCCTTACTCAGCCGATATTTCGGGGTATGATTAGCGACGGGGGGGTTGAGATAGTCAAAACCAAGGAGTATTCGGCATCCGGTGTGTTGAATAATAAACGCCTTGTCAGACCTTTCCCGTTCAGGTGCAGCGATCAGTAAATTACTGATTACTTAGTAATTACTAAGTAAATTACTTAGTGATTACTGACAGTAATTGATCGCTGCACCTGAACACAACTGTTGTGTCGACTACAACTGATCGTGTGAGTTTTAGAGCCTCGCTTTTCCCAGAATGTCTCTCCCTCGCGGGTTACTACAGGTTCCCTTACGGAACGATGATATCAATGTCTATGATGGTTGAGCATGGATCAAATAGTGGCACGGGTGAATGAATCGGAGAGTGACCCTATATGAGTGCGTCGTTGAGTTATCTATGGATGGTATCAGCCAATTATGACGGACTTGCGATCTCCAGGGGATGCCATTTCCGGGATGGAAATGTTTCAGTCCAAAGTCGTAGACGATGAGGCCAAAGTCCATTTGGTATAGGTCAAGCCCACAGCCGTGAGGCCTGGACAATGGGAAGACCTCCTAAACATGTCAAAAAACGATTTGAGGCTCAAAGCTTCGGTTGATGTGGTCGCTTGAGGGAAGATGCTCGGTGACGACAGGGTGGCTGAAGTAAGATGTCGCCAGACCGTGAAATATTCCGGGTGTTCAAAAAAGCTATTGTCAAACCCAGGAGCTCTCCCAGGAGAGCAGTACGTGAAAACGCGTTCAATGGACTACGATCATGAGCGCTCTCATGATCACTCTGATGAGTGCTCCTCGGCATGTTCAATAAGTACTTTTCGCTCGCCCGAGAGTGCTCTTAGGATTGCGTTTTCCAGGAGAGTTCTCATCGCTCCTGAAATCGTGGTCACAGGATTTGAGGCGCGCGCTCATTGATTTCGGCGGAGCGTAGTGACGTTAGTTTTCCAATTCCGCGAGTTAAGGTCGGAGTGAGCCCCACCGCCGGTGGGCCGGGCCTTACCGAAATCTAAAGTACGTCCTTAAGAACGTGGGTTAGTGATACAAATTAACCCCCTTATTCACCGTTCTTGAAAAAATAGCGTTAGATCTTAAGGTTTCTTACCTTAAGAGTGAGTCTGAGGAACTTGAGTAAACTTACCCCTTCTTGTTTGTTAGTAACAAACTAACCACTAACAAATTGTTAGTGAAACGATCTAACTTAGTTTCTTGAGTTTTTTCCCGTCTTAAGGTATGTGATTAGTCACTAACCGCCCTACTAGATCCTCTTTCATTAATCTTTAGTGAAAGAGGCTCGTTGTTTCCAACTGTCAAAGATGCGAAGTACAAAAGTAATCGATCGAAAGTTGCGCTACGAGCGAAGCGATGCAAAGAGCTCTCTCAAGAGAGGATTTGAAGCGCGCTTTTCAAGGCTCTGTTATTTGAACAGATTTCCTGCTGACTCCCAGGAGAGCTCCCGACATATTTCGGGAGCGCGTTAGTTGAACGTGCTTCCAGGAGAGCACTTTGAAAGCGCTATTCAGCAGGACTCTCAGGAGCCTGTTTCGTGTTGTTTCTTGAACACCCGGATTTCACCTGAAATATTACTGAATTTTTCAGAAATTTTCTGAAAAATTTGAAATATTTCTCATTTTTTCCAAAACTAGGTTTTGGGTGACATTCAATCACCTTTGTCAGCTACATGTATGACGGCAACAGTATGCGAGACCATGAGAGCACAAGGACTATCATAATAGCGAATAGATCATATTATGATCATCGCAGTATGCATGTATTTTCTCAAGGATTTTACAAAATCTGGGATTTCGACTGGTAATTGACGGTGCAAATCTTTTATCAGCGGCTACCTTCAAACGGTAAAGAACTCGAGAACCTAAGATAAGATAGTCTCACTCAAGGATGAGAACCGGTTAGTTTACTGAGTGAACTTTACTCATGCCCCTCGGACTCGCCCTCAATTTGGGAACATTTATGATCTAACGTTAGTTTTTTTGAGCAAGGTGAGCAAGGGCGTCAGTTCGTTCCACTAACCCACGTCCTCAAGGACTTATTTGAGACTGCGGTGAGGCCCAATCAGTTTATCCCCTCCCTAACTCGCGGAAATGCGGATAAATACATCAGAATTCTTCGCCGAAGTAGATAATC
>NW_003214371.1:0-926 GCF_000006405.1 Perkinsus marinus ATCC 50983 | reverse complement strand
ATCTTCAGAGACGATTTATCGGTCGTGGCCTGTCGAGAACCATATCAAAGACAACATCTAGCTGTACCTTATGTCTCAAGTCGAGGGCATCTAAAGCCATTCGATATGCTAACAATGCCGTACAAGATATGGTCGTTACGCAACTATGGCAGCTAGTTGGGATCGATATCCTGGGTCCGTATGGAAGAGCATCTACGCGAAATCAAGGCGGAGACTCTCGAGCTGAGAACACCTATCGGCTCGACCCATCTAAGGATTATTACGTGCTGGTCTGCCAGGATGCTGTCAGTGGGTTTATCGCATCTAGGCCACTGCGTGACTGCAAAGGGCCTACTATCGCTGCAGCGATCCATTCAGTGTTCTGTGAACATGGGTCACCTAGCGTAGCCCTGTGTGACAAGGCACATGGATCTATCCTATCCAAGGCAGTACTATCTACTATGGTCAAGCATCGGTGCCGGTTGTACAGTCTACCTGGTTATTCAGCCCATCTCTCCTTTTGGGAAAGGGCACATCGTGACCTAATGGAGACTACCCGTACCATCAGCGGATCTAATGAAGACGCGGTTGAACAACTTTTCAACCTTATGCTAGCCATACGTATCTATAACTGTACCCCCAAGCATTGGACCTATATGAGCCCAAGCTACTTACATTACAGTTATGGTGGACGACTACCGGGGGATGCACCCCCATCTACAATAGACTTCAGAAAATTGGACTCGCGCTACCTTAACGCCGAGTATCTACCCTTTGCTCGAGGCCTATTACCAACTCTATGGGACTACCAAGAGCGCATGAAGTCAAGCGTGGAGGAGTATGTTGAGGTTTGGCGACAGAAGCAGGCCGATCTACGTGAGCGCTATATCAAGGAGACTCCGCAATGTGACCAACTAGAGGCCTTCGATCTAGTTTATATGTTGAAT
>NW_003208901.1:0-1737 GCF_000006405.1 Perkinsus marinus ATCC 50983 | reverse complement strand
ATCCAGCCATCCAGCCATAGTGGCATTCGAACCCTTGCCGAATCATCTAGCGCCCAGCTAAACATCAGTTCTTAGATTCCATAGAGATCAGCGACTGAGTAACTTCTATATTCCATTCGTCAATATTGTCACTCAAAAGAATCTATACATCACGACTACCAGCAGAGTCATATCACGCTGAGTTCAAACCAGGCGAATTGACAACTACGGTAGCGCGGAGTACAATATTTGAAATACAGTATTCCAAACGCTGGGTAAATTTTGTCTCTCTGTTGTAGACTCCCCGTCGATATACCCTTCATAGTCTTAAATTTAGACCTCAATGGAGTCACATCCTCGATCTAATACGCTGATTCGAGACGAGAAATTTCAAGCGCTGCCTCCCCAAAGCAGTACATTGCAATTTACACCTGAGCTTTAGTCAGGAACCTTGTAAGCTCCTGTCCAGGGACGCCGCTCAGACACTCAGGAAGGTCTCCATTAACTAAATGAAACCATTCACTCGCTTGAATAAATTGACCTTCATCTACATTCATTTCCTCTCGCACGACTGCTTTGAAGTAATTCTCTCTGACTGCCCTGAACAAATTACTCCTAGAGGAGCTCTGTCGTCTCCGTACTATGCTAGAGGCTCGTATTGTGTTCAGAGACCGGAATACGTTGTAGTTCTAAAGTTCCCCGTGATATGTCAGCAGCATCGTCAAGAAATATCGCCCGCGCAGAATGCAAAATTCGACCATTGCAGTTAAACGATAAAGTATTGTGGCTGGCAGGAGTTGTTAATGCACTACTTGTAGCTGCCCTTCTGCCCACTTTCCCAATGACGCGCTCTTTCTTCCACCAGTAGTTGATGTAGAGCTTCCGAAGACAGTGAGAACACGAACACGTTAGTATGAGCGTTTGCGAACCAGAGAAAATAAGTAAAACTTACCTGTCTCTCCCTGGCCGCTCTCTTCACAAACAAACTAATATGGTCTGCTACTGTCGTCGTTAGCAATAGCAAACGGGCCAAGACGGCATTTTAAAAACGCACTAGACAAACCGGCGGCGCAGACGACATCGCACACTTCCTATTAGCTACTTGTTGCGTAGCTCCACATCTCTGACAGTCTCCATCGAGAGATCGGACTCGTAGACTTCATCTCTTCCAGTGAGAGTCACGCCATATTCCACGTATAGGAGCAGCTCTCCTTGCAGCTCTTCCGTATAGTTTGCCATGCAGGTCACGGGAATATTTCACAACCTCGAGCCACCACATCCAAAAAAGTGGCGGCGTTACGTCGCAGATCATTAACCCGCGAAAAATTTTCAAGCAATACGCAATATTGAAGAATGGCTGATCCAAAACTGTACTGTAATTGTTTTATATGTAGCGAAAACGGCTCCATTCGGAGTGTATACATGGTTCGCCGCCCGACAAAATGTCTCCAGTAGACAATTCACCAGGATTTCAATCATTCTAAGGAACCTCTGCGGATGCCGTTACAGCTGCGCAACTTTGGAAATAGGAATCTTCATCAACGCACAATAGACGTTCGAATTGTAGTAGACTAGATGGTAGGTTGGTTACCTCGTCATTTCGACATACTCTTGATAACGTAGATGCATCAGAGCTATCTTGCGTACTCATATTTGAATCGTCTGGTCGTTCCATGAAGGTCGGATCAGATTGCTCAATGACTTCGGTCTGGCGAATCCACAACTGGCTACCATGATCACGTCGATTAGTGAGAACTG
>NW_003212957.1:0-1433 GCF_000006405.1 Perkinsus marinus ATCC 50983 | reverse complement strand
TTCCCCAGACATGGCAGTATCCTCCCCATGAGCATCCTCGTGCTTCGGGGATAGCTGTGTTGCACACCCCCAAAGTCTCCATAGTCCACGAAGAGATCTTCGCCATCATCATCATGGGCATCCATTGGTAACCGTCGGAGAAGAGGAGATGGAGAGGCGAGGAAACAACAAAGAGAAGAACGCCATAGACACACAAAAGAAATAAACCCAGCACTGGCTCCTGGCAAGAGCTACATTACCGAACACATATAATGCCACTATTGAACACCAACTTGAACGCACCAAGTCTTCATAATAATGCTGAGACTGATGGCCAAAATTGGTAGCTATAAGGTTGAGGACCCAGCAGTACTGCCTGGAGTAAGCTTCCCATGCGGTGGCGGATTGCTGTCCTTCAACGAACTGACATTAATGACCTAAATGCACGAAATGCACGAAACCCACATAGTGGGTCTGGCAACGCAGCGCATCAACAGGAATACAGAAAAGGAGTAACGAGTCGTTAATGGACACGTGGGGATCATGCGTCTTCACACTCATCACTTTCCTCGGAAGACTCAGTGTCCTCTCCAGTTACGACCTGTCAACCAAGGATAGCAACACGATACGACATAGTCACAGTGGTGACCTCGCCGGTGCTCCTTCCGATAGAATGGGCTTCCTTATGTACAGCAAACAGCGAGACCAAGTCCACCGTAGGCGCCGCCTCCCGAGACAGTCCTTCGAGACCGCCCTCTTCAGAAGCTTCAGACATACTACGGGAAGTGGACTCAGCCGTCTCCTGTCGTCCCTCATCACTGCAATTAAGTTCACTGGATGCATAAGGCTGGATGGGCTCACGAATAGAAGAGGTCCAGATCGGCCAGGCTTTGGATCACTTCAGCGGGCCGGCTGATCCCGCTCGGCACATGTACTCGCGATACGGTATCTTGCAAAGATTCATCCAGAAAATACTTCCCCAACCACGACCCGCCATTCAGATGGGGTGGCACCATATACGTTGCTGAGTGGCATCGCCCGACGAGAAACTTCTCGCCACTGGCTCTAACATTTGACCCCGCGCTCCCGATCGCGCTGCCGACGAAGATTGGTGGATCGCATCAAAGGCCTACACAGGAAGGGACACTCATTCCAAGTCTTGTCACCCAAGCAGACCTCAGCCCACTGGCATCGCTAATCAGAGTTGCTGAAGCTACAACGCAAATCTTGGCCTTACCAGCTGTCGCTCGCGCTCACCATCGGCAGCCCTTTCGGGATCAAATTCTATCACGGTCTCGTTGCCCGCCATAGGCACCCCCAAAACGAAGGATAACGATTGAAGATACGCCTAAACGAGCGCTATCCATTGCCTAGCGACCCCATCCATACCTGGGGGAGCTCCTGGATCCTCATGCCCAGGAAGTGGACCATCATTGACAAGCGAGGACTCTCTT
>NW_003213512.1:0-4035 GCF_000006405.1 Perkinsus marinus ATCC 50983 | reverse complement strand
AAAAGACCACTGGGAAGTGCCCACCAGGCAAGGAGATACCATAGGGTTGAATAGAGGTAGATATGATGAGATACCTTCAGAGCTCTCTCAACATCCTTTATCTCTGAACTTTGTAAAAGGCATCAACGCACATCATAGTCACAATACCAACGATTATACCGGCAGACGAGAGAAGCAGAGGGAACATCATTGATGACCAACTTCCGTGGACGGCCACCTCAGGGGCAGCAGAGCAGATGACCATGGCAGCACAAGTAGACTCGGCGAAAGAACCGAACAAATCAGCGCCCATACCGGCGATATCACCAACGTTATCTCCAACGTTATCGGCGATACAGCCGGGGTTCCTCGGATCATCCTCATCGAGGCCGTACTCATTCTTACCAGAAAGATCGGCACCAACATCGGCAGCCTTGGTGTAAATACCACCACCAACACGACCAAAGAGAGCAATAGAGGAACCACCCAAACCATAACCGGTAAGAGCCTCGTAAAGACCGTTGACGTCATCGCCATAGAACTTGGAGTATATCAGAGCCAAAATGAAAAGGTTGAAAACACCCAAGGAGACGAGGGCAAATCCCATGACAGAGCCACCACGAATAGCAACATCGTAACCAGCGGAAATGTTCTTCCAAGATTCGTGAGAAGTGCGAACGTTGCAGTACACAGCCGTCCTCATACCGATGTAACCACACGCTATAGAGGTGAGAGAGCCCACTATGAAAGCGATCATGGTACCGAGACCGATGCTAGGTCCGATGATGATCGAGAAGACAACAACGTAGACAAGCATATACTTATACTCGGAAATTAGGAACGCATTGGCACCTTCCGCAATATGCGACGAAATGTCTCTCATGCGTTCTAGGATCTTCGGGACATCAACCTTCTGTCCATTGCCCATCAAAGAAGCTTGGATACCGGAAGGAGGACCAGTCAACTTGATAAGGCTAACATGGGTTACCTCCTTGAAGGCCCAGAGGACTCCAAGAATAGGTGGAATAAAAACAAGCAAATTGGTCGCAAGTACACTCGCCATTTGCACAACGATCACAATCGATGAAGGTACAGTATCGTTTCCATCACCCAATTTGTATCTTGGGCTGCGCAGCTACACACCACAAAAGCTTTGTTAGCGTCGCTGACCTCTCTGACTGTTGTCCATTGATATTATATGAGTGCTTTGATGACCTCAGATAAGAGCTGCTATCGTACATCTCGGTTGTGATCAGTCGAGCGTGTGATGATCCTTCCGCATGTACAGAAGTTGGCCAACCTCTCCATGATCTCGAAGTTGTCTACGGCAAAACTCGTCTCACAAAGTTTGCTTTCTTACAACGTAACCGCATAGATATACTTACCAGAAGTGTGTACCGAGCATAATTGCGTTATCAATCAGCATGGCAAATTGCTTTATTGGTTGTTTATCACCAATATAACCAAAAATGGCGTATTGTTTTCTTTTATTTTCGAATACCACGTGCCACGATCTAACCCTCATTCCCATTGTCCTTCCATTCCAAAGGGTCAAACGAAATAGGAAAACCACTCTACACAACCGTTCAATTGTACTCAGCTGCAGTAGCGTGCTGCTATTTCGCGGACCAACAGCCATGACTACCATGAACTCAACACTCGACAAAGTCACGGGGAGAAAGTGTACGGTTACCTATCCGAACACACACCGGAAAGAAACTAGCATTACTAACTTAGGAACAGCGAGTAAGTGAATGTAATCTATGCATACGAATAGGCTTACAACCAGAAAGGACCACCATTCTCGTTGGAGGTCTTGGCGATAACGCCACCGAAAACGAGAGACATGATGGCAGAGAGCTTGATAACGATGTTGATGGCGGGACCGGAGGTATCCTTAAGCGGGTCACCGACGGTATCACCAGTGACAGCGTTCTTATGAGCCTGAGAGCCCTTGCCGCACTCGGGACCGAGACCACCAGATTCGATGTACTTCTTGGCGTTATCCCAAGCGCCACCAGTGTTGGACATGGAAATGGCCATCTGGACGCCAGAGACGAGAGCACCGCACAGGAGCCCGGCAGTGCAGTTCTTACCGAAGATAAGACCAGCGACGAGGGGAGAGAGGATGACCAAGCAACCAGGAGCAATCATCTCCATAAGAGAGGCATCAGTGGCAATCTTGATGCACTTAGTGTAGTTGGGCTTCATCTCACCAGAGATGATCTTGGGGAACTGCGACATGCACTCCTCGACCATCTGGTTGGCTGCCTTACCAACAGACTTCATAGTCATAGCAGAGAAAGCATAAGGCATCATAGCACCGAAGAGGAGACCAGTGAAAGTCCAAGGGTCAAGGATGTTGACCTTGGAGATTTCAGCACGAACAGTGTAAGCGCCGAACAAGGCGAGGGACACAAGAGCGGCAGAGCCGATAGCGAAGCCCTTACCGATGGCAGCAGTAGTGTTACCAGCAGCATCAAGAGCATCAGTGAGCTCCCTGACTTCAGGGCCCAACTCGGACATCTCGGCGATGCCACCGGCATTATCAGAGATGGGACCATAAGCATCAATGGTGAGGGACATGGTGAGAGTCCCGAGCATACCGAGGGCACCAAGAGCGACACCAAACATACCAGCGACGGAGTGAGCGACGCAGATAGTGATAGCCAGGCAGATTACGGGAACGATGCACGAAACGTAACCAGCGGCAAGACCGTAGATGATACCAGTAGCAGCAGAGATACCCTCGGACTCGGCGATCTCACGGACTGGTTTGTAGGTCTGAGAAGTGTAATACTCAGTGGTGTAGCCAATGCAGAGACCAGACCAAAGACCAAGGAGAATGCACACAGCGCACTTAATCCAAGAGCAAGCCGGATGAGCCTCGTCAATGGCGAAGTAGCCAGCTGGAAGAGCCCACCAGGAAAGGGCAATGACGGTAGGTGTCTGCAACAAGGTGGAGATGACAAGGACACCCTTAAGGGCCTTCTCGATGTCAGGGATCTCCTTAACCTTGTAGAAGATGTTGACAGTGAGCATGGTGACGAGACCAACAAGGATACCAACAGAAGATACCATCAAGGGGAACAACATGGTGGACCACTCACCAGACACGAGAGCATCGGGGGCAGCAGAGCAGATGACCATGGCAGCACAAGTAGACTCGGCGAAAGAACCGAACAAATCAGCGCCCATACCGGCGATATCACCAACGTTATCTCCAACGTTATCGGCGATACAGCCGGGGTTCCTCGGATCATCCTCATCGAGGCCGTACTCATTCTTACCAGAAAGATCGGCACCAACATCGGCAGCCTTGGTGTAAATACCACCACCAACACGACCAAAGAGAGCAATAGAGGAACCACCCAAACCATAACCGGTAAGAGCCTCGTAAAGAGCACGAAGATCACCGTTATAGAAAGAAGGAACGTTATAGATGGTAACGAGAATAGCCAAGTTGAGAACAGCCAAAGACACGAGAGCGAAACCCATGACGGAGCCGCCGCGAAGTGCAACATCGTAACCATCAGAGAGGTTCTTCCAGCACTCATGAGCAGTACGGACGTTGCAGTATACAGCGGTCTTCATTCCGATGTACCCGCAAGCGATAGAGGTAATGGAACCCACAACGAATGACAACATAGTGCCGAAACCGATGCAGGGCCAGATGATAACGGAAAAGACGAGAACGTAGACCATCATGTACTTGTACTCGGCAATGAGGAATGCGTTTGCACCCTCAGCGATGTTGGAAGAGATCTCACGCATGGCGAGGAGGATCTTCTGAACATCACGGGCATCACCAGCAACAAGAGAGTCTTGCATGCCAGACTTTCCCTTGTAGGGACCGGCCAGCTTGATGCTGCGAACATAGACCAACTCTTTAATGGCCCACAGGAGACCCACCACAGGTGGGACGAAAGAAAATACGTTAGTTAACGTGACACTGCTCATTATGGCAGTTGAGAAGTCACTGTATGCTTCTTAAGCCTTTCTTGCCTTAGACTGTCGTTAGCTATCGATAACCTCTTGCAGTCTTGCATTTCCTCA
>NW_003210988.1:0-1345 GCF_000006405.1 Perkinsus marinus ATCC 50983 | reverse complement strand
AATGACAATATCCACACCCATAAATCGCTGAACGTGTTGACAGAGCTCTTGCCATTATACCTCGAGTCACCAGATAATCGGGGACTCATTGAGCAGCAGTACGCATGTTCGTGATGGAAGCAAGATCGTCAGAAGTAGTCTTGTCAGGTTCCACAGAGGTCTCATTCTCGTTTCCCCTCGGTTGGTGCACAATGAAGGAAAGAGTATCAGGTCGAGGCTCTGAATGAAGACTGACTCAACCATCTTCGTCACTGAGGATATCGTCGCCTCACTAACATCGAGCTCATCTTCGCCGCACACCAGCTTATCGCGAAATGACATTCAACGCGACACCTTATATTGTGAGTTTTACCGAGCGAGTGTGAGTCAAGCAATCTATCGGCACTGGAGAAGTTGACTCCTGTCATTCCTGTTGCCTATGGATCATTTCCTCCATCCCACCTCCCTCACCCACCCTGGAATGAGTATGATAACCTTGTGGTTCTGGGAGTTTTATTAAACCCTCGTCATATTAGTTACACCTCATGTTTTATACACTCTCTCATCCCATCAACACGATAGTGTGGCAAGTCAACCCGTTACTAGCGTGAATAGCCATTCGTGACTGAATTCGTCCGAAGATGAGGGTGAGAAGATCATCTGTGATGGTCGAGTGGGATCTATAGTTGTATTAACTGATCGACTTACCAACTCGACTTCTATCATGAAAAGTGGAAGTGTGTTCGTCGTCTGTTCCCCATGCTACTCAACACTCAAGACCAAACACAACTCCGAGCCGTAGGATACTTGAAAGATAATGTAAAGCTTCCCGCGCTCTACAACGCACGTGCGCAAAGCCCGTGCTCAATAGTCAGCTGACTAGACTGCAGTGCAGTGGTGAATAGACTAAAAAGTACAAATACCCACCGCTGCTGCAGAAAACGAGAGTTTCGAAGAAGGATAAGGCCGCAACAAAAGCTACCAAGAGTGATCGCTGAAAGATCTATCTCGGAGTAGTAGGAGCGGCTGTAGTAGTAGTAGTAGTAGTAGCGGCTGTAGTAGTAGTAGCGGCTGTAGTAGCCGGAGCGGCTGTAGTGGACGGGGCGGTTGTTGTAACCGGGGCGGCTGTAGTAGACGGGGTAGTTGTGGTGGCCGGAGCGGCTGTAGTGGACGGGGCGGTTGTTGTAACCGGGGCGGCTGTAGTAGACGGGGTAGTTGTGGTGGCCGGAGCGGCTGTAGTGGACGGGGCGGTTGTTGTAACCGGGGCGGCTGTAGTGGACGGGGCGGTTGTTGTAACCGGGGCGGCTGTAGTAGACGGGGTAGTTGTGGTGGCCGGAGCGGCTGTAGTGGACGGGGCGGTTGTTGT
>NW_003199796.1:0-1225 GCF_000006405.1 Perkinsus marinus ATCC 50983 | reverse complement strand
TTACTGTAGTGGTAGCAGTATTACTCGTAGCCATACTAATAGTACAAGGCGTACCCTTCACATCGGCACGATCATATTTCCTTACTCCAACGCTCCCCCTTAAGCTAGTGGAACCACCGCTCCCACCGTACAGGGGATTGTTGTCCATAGATAACATTACCCATTTATCCTCTCCATTCCCCACCATATGGACATGTTCCCCTCCAGAACGTGATGGGGGTGATGTCAATACCCTGATGAGATCCCCTACATCACCATAATTTGCTCGGAAGTCATACGGTATTAAGCATACCGTGCCCCGAGCTAGGCCTGCGTGTTCCACGAATGGGCCCTCTTGGTTACCCAGGGTGGATACACCCATTGTAGTGGCCTCCCGGTAAGCCCTAACCCTCGCAATCATGAAGGCCAAAAGCCTAACGGTGGATAAGACATCACAGAGGTCTCGTTGATGAGGACGGCCACAACAAACCAATCTTGCATTCAACGCCCCACTATCTGATATACCATCACAACTCCCCAAAATCATAGGGTAAGTAGGACCGTAACCAGAACCATAGGTAATGCTCGCCTGGCCATCCCACAGGCACACTAGGTCCGAAACAGTGCTGGTGTTACTAAAAGCGTAGCTACCTCCGATAGGGTCGTCCAAGTGGGGGCCCACTCTCAGGAGCCCATAGAGGCGCACGAGGACCAATGACTCACACTCCGTAACATCAGCATAGAATCCTCCTTGGAACATCCATAGTGGATCTCCTACACTCAACATGTGTAGCTGCTCCCTTCCTAGCACCAGGTTTGGAACCGTACTAGCGTTAACAATAACGTGGCTACCTCCGATAGGGTCATCCAAGTGGGGGCCCTCTCTCAGGAGCCCATAGAATCGCACAAGGACCAACGGCTCACGCACTGCAACCCTAGTCAAGGAACATCCTTGAGCACACAACATATGCAACAATTCCCTAACTGATCTTCCCGTAAACGACACGTCCCCCGCAAATCTTGGAAGACCTTCGGTACGGGGTCCCTGTTGCCTCACAATGCCCCTTTTAACAACAGGGCCAGCTCCTTCCTCACCTAGATCTGTCAGTGAGGGGTGTGCTGGGCGCCTTACTATCACGGACAGTAAGACAGGTCAGTGTTTCCATGGTACCCTGGAAGCCATCAGACCTTACCCGTCCCTCACCAAATCTGGGCAAGGGGTTAGGGCGTTGGTAACCTTGACAAT
>NW_003209681.1:0-1137 GCF_000006405.1 Perkinsus marinus ATCC 50983 | reverse complement strand
CCGAGTGGATAAGCCGGACTCTTCATCACAGAGTTTCCAAATTTTTCCGCGAGTAAAATTTTCAGGAAACTTTCGCTGAGTGTGCATTTTCGATGTAGGACCCTTCCATTCATCTCATACAGCCCCACGATGGTTAGAAAAAAAGAGTAGCTTAGCTACTCTTAACCAGCATGCCTCAAGTAATTTAACCAATTATTTGAATAAATAAATCCTTTATTTGAAATAAAGGAAATACCTCGCTTCATGCTAAAAACTCAAGTACTGGGCGGAGAATCTCGATTTAGCCAGACGGTCTGGGCCAGACCTCTTAGAAAATAATTATTTTACACTAGATTCTTCAGCATGACTGCCATAGGTGGGCGGTCTATCGCGGACCCTGGCCAGGCAAGACGGTCAGGGACTCTGATCCAATATGAGATGGCAATGACGTTGTCGTTGTCAGCTGGTGATTGGCTCAAATTGAGCCGCTCGATGCATATTCTACACTGAGGCATCCCAACTTCTACAATGTAGAATCTTTCTGATAAAAGTTTGAAGGGAAGCTCCCACTTCAAGGCCTTTCCAGAGGAAGTCTACTGATTTCAAACAGAGTAGTCCTCCTAAATCTAAGCTAGGGATGGAATACGATGATCTACACTCTAGATCAATCATACGTACAATGTACTACATTGTACGATGAGGAGGAGATTTCGATCGAAATTGGACCTGGAAGGAAATGGGTCGAGTTAGCGTTATGAATTCCGAGCATAGATGTTAGGAGTTATACCTGCGGTAAGAGGGGGGGGGGTCAAATCGACCATCAAATCTTCCATAGTAGGATCCGGTATTCTCGATGGTGCCGAATTGCCGAATAGAAGTCTACACGACAGGTTCCGCGTTGTAGAATGAATAGAAATGGTATGCTCGCAGGGAAAGAGCACATTGGGCGAATTAGGTATCGAAAATCAATTTGATTTAATCAAATAGAAACAGTTGAGGAAAGCATCACGATAGGTTGAAAGGAATGTGAACGCGCAGGATATCGCGAGAAAAACGTTTCTGAAATTACCTGGGTTTGAGAGGTATTGAGCGGGAGTGCTCGTTGGGAATGAAGGAGTAGAAACTACACAGAAAGGAAGAGGTTATGGAGAGGAGCAG
>NW_003206939.1:0-1262 GCF_000006405.1 Perkinsus marinus ATCC 50983 | reverse complement strand
CACACTCGAATTCACAGCTCTCCAAGCGAGTGTTGCTGCTCGAAGAAGGACCAAATACCCGCCTGCAACAACACCAACCTGAACTCTATTTCAACGATTTACAGCTTCAAGAAGAACATTCCCGTTTTAAATCATGGGCCCTAACGCCCCACATACTAGCAAATGCGCAACTACTGTTTTCGACTCTCTGACAGAGAGTCTCTGTTGTGTGGGCGGTAAGAAGAAAAGCTGCAGCACCCTGTCGCTTTGGAAGGGATAACACACGGTAAAACCGTGGAACGCGAGTGATGCAAAGTCCAAACTGTATCCGAAAAACCATGCCACAGTGCGATAAAATACTCACTCCTCCCCGCTCAACTTCCACTTCCTCTCCTGAGACAACTCATTGAATTGTCGTACCACACCAGCGTTACCTTACACAAAAACAACATTCAATGAAGGTCAATTTATTGGGCTAGGTCAACAAACGAGCGAATGGTTTGTGATGTGGTTGAGGGGTGTTGGATCGATTAATATCCAGTTACCATTTAGTTAATGGGGACTTTCCTGAACCCACCCGCCCGCATCCGGTTTAAGTTGGTTTGGGAGGCATGAGTAGTCAAGCGAGGATCATAGGCCAGAGGCTTTGGCCCAGAGAGCACCGAATTGACTCTCTGTGGCAGATGAGAGTATCTCATAATCTCGCTACTACTTATGCGGAGCGAAGCATCCAGCGTTGCAAGTTTCGGAGAATTTTTCGACAGAACTTCGAGGTTGAGACTTTCGGATCTCACTAGTTCTGTAGCAACGTATCATGCTTTCGCCCCACTACCCACTACTCCCAACTAACTAAATGAATGGATGTTATTGGACAACAGACATTCGACAATAGTATGGTAGAGTGTTCAGGGTAAACCAGCGAGCGAGTAAAGTTGAATCGACTCAATCAAATACGCCAATTTGATAGAGCAGGTACTCGAATACCACGACAGATCTATTTCGACTCATTGTTTCACAGAGGCTATCGAGCTACAACCGCTCCTCGACAAGGGCAGCGAACCATCAACCTCACATAGCATATAAAATACAGCAGCCTGGCGGTCAGTTCTGCGTCGTGCCGCTTTCATCGCCTCGTTGTCGCCTTCTCTCTCACGAGGAGGATGCAAACCAGGGCCCGTCGCTCTGATGAGAATGCATGTCTCCATCGAGGCAACGTCGATCACCTTTTGGAAGGACTGATTCCTGTCGGTGTCAACCTTCGAGTCTCTTTCCACGGACACACA
>NW_003205521.1:0-1061 GCF_000006405.1 Perkinsus marinus ATCC 50983 | reverse complement strand
GGTAGGGGTCAACACAAATTCCACATCGCCATCACCACGATTCAGGCAAAATCATCCGGGGGATGTTAGAACGTCGTGTGCTATAGTGACTGGCATGCCGAGCCGGGAAGATTTCTCATTGAGTTACCACCTCAGTTCTATTTTCTTCTATCTAGGCGATTGGCTTCTGCAGATTCCAGTTATTTTTACTCCAACAACTGAATGGTATTTGCCAACGTTTTGTGCGCTTTCCTGGTAGCAAAAGGTCATACACCGCGGATTTTACAGTGCGAAAGATGATGGAAATGCTGCGGTTTCAGATATACATAACGGTTGCGAAGGAATCAGTGGAAACATCTATCGAGAATCGCCTAGCAAGTCACTTCTTCAATGGATTATGCAAGCGAGAATATTCAGGAGAGGTACATCGAACTGCTCATCTATGTTGAGCAGTCATATTACAGTGCCCTTTGCACTGGGAAAGCAAAGGGCAAGTTTGTGTCCCACCATCGGATTATACTGGCTCATGCACCTCTTTCACCCACCCATTGAGTGTTCCCGAGAAGCAAAGACTTGCACGCGATTGCGCTATCCACTGGTACCTCACAGGACGGAAGCCCCGGTCTATAACCGTGATTCAGGCCGTGCTCGGATAGCTGCGCAAGAGATTTCTCCGGCTGTCCACAAGGATGGACTTTCTCCGTTAGCCAGGGGTGTATTGCTCCTCACAACACGCGCGGTAGCTGCCTCCGATCCATCAACTTTACCGCGATGTCCATACAAGATAAAGCATCTTGGGCGGCGATGTGTGCCGAAGAATGGTGGGTGACTTCCTCAGCTAAGGTTGCCCCTTGAGATCTCGCACCTCAGGCCTTGCTCAGAAAATTGAAATGTGCTCTTGATATGCGCGTTTTTCGTCGAATGCGTGAAATGATGATTTGAGTTCTGTTCAATGGAATATAACGAGGATCGATATATTACGGACTGGTCAGCCAGTGATGTGGTTCTGAATGCAAACCTCTGACCAGTCATGTGCGAATTCGGTATGCAAAAAAGGCATCTTGCATAAATTAATCCGGGAT
>NW_003207792.1:0-1362 GCF_000006405.1 Perkinsus marinus ATCC 50983 | reverse complement strand
TCTGAGAAGGATTGCGCGTTCTGGATGTCGCGTACTATAGAAAATAGAGAATCTGAGGCTCGAACACGTAGGGTCGCAGATCAGGGAAACTTATTTTGGATTCTCAGCATGGAGCAGGTTCGAAAATCAATCTCACATTTGAATGTTATCACATTAAAAACACATTCCCAATTCAATGGGTTTGGTAACAATGGGGCAAACAATGGTGGTTTCCAAACCCTAGGGAACATTATTAAGGCTAGATGAATCGCCGCTCCCGTGAGTGTTCCTCAACGCAACCAGTCGGCAACGATGGCATTCTAAACACAGCGAAGAATATTAAACCGATAGGTTGGATACCACAACTACTGCAACGTACTGCATCTACTACAATATAGTGCTCTTAAATGATACTGAACAACGGATACTAATACAACTAGTCGAGCCAAGGCAAAGTGCCTTGACCAAACTGCCACTGTGGACCCCACGGCTTCTCCCGCTCCATCTCAGATAAAGATTCCTGGTTGTCAAACTCAGGCCGTCTACAGTCCATGACAAGATATTTGAACTTGGGATCGCTTCGCACTGGTTCTGGGACGTCCAAATCTACAAATCAACATTGCCGCCGATATGCTCTATAGTACCATAGAGTTCCAGCCGTGACATGAAAAACACTAGTGGAAATCATATTTCGCGACTACTGCATATCGCGAATATCGCGTTTTGCACATCATTTGTGGAAGTATTATGACACTTCACGTAAAATGAGGAAACTCCAATAAATACGATTTTCAGTCGGCGCAAAAATTGCCCGGAAAATTCTGACAGAACAGTCTGGTGACTCCTAATGAGCGATTCAAGTTCTGTCCTAAGATTTGAGACCAGGCGATTCTCACGTGATTTTCATATTGGAGTCTCACCCGTTTCACGTGAAGTGGCATATTACTCAAGGTGAAAAACCCGATATGAAGTGAATTGAAAATACTTCGCGAATTACACTGGAAAAATTACCCCATGTTGCGAATTCTACACGTAATTTCCTGCTCACATGCATTTACCGCGAAATGATATGCGAGTTGTGTTTTTCATATCATGGCAAAACTTCATTAATAAACGTTCAGATGAGCGGCAATCCCCCCACATTACTGCTGGCAGTGAATCGAAGGGGTAGACTGAGCATGGCCATTTCTTTATACCCATATGCCTCCGGGATAAACCCGTCCACCGTGGGGAGTCTTTCACATATACGTCTCTGAAATTCGCTCGAACTCGTCGCCGTTTTACGATGGAGGAATCTGATCATCAATCAATTGGAGTTTCACAAGCTGTAAATCACAACCCGTCTCACGTGAAGTGACGTAATACTCTGTGAGAAACAGATAC
>NW_003204512.1:0-1188 GCF_000006405.1 Perkinsus marinus ATCC 50983 | reverse complement strand
GAGACTTGTGCTTCTCTTGTGAATGAATTTGCATGGTCCAAAAGTGAACCTTTACAAGAGACGAGCTAATCTAGTGGCCATTGCATAAGCCGGGTGCTCACTTTCCCCTGGTATGTTACTCTTTTCACGACACGACTCTCTATAAGCCTTAATGCTCTTCGGAGCATCTTGTATCCTGTCAGCAAACTCAGTGTGTACAATCTTAAGCTAAGATCACACCGTGACGATAAGATGGCGTTGCATATTTGAGAATGATGAAGTGACATTATCCCAAGGCAATTCAACTCTAGCTCGCAATCGGCATCATCAGCTCATCCTGCTCATTCGAATCACAGCGACGACTCCTGTGGTAAGCTATGAGAGATATGAGCAGAACTGGAACCCCACTTGCTCACTATGTTTCCTATCCATCATCCGATAAGATGTGCCCTCACGAACTCGATCGCAATGGTGGAGGGTAAGGAGATTCAAGCTGACATGCATGCTGCAGTACATTGTGCTGCACGTATGCACATCCGTGCAGGGTCGGCATGGGTATGCGTGCGTAGTGTGACGGCACTTCAGACACGTCTGCTCAAGCAACAGTCCTCGACCTCTTCCAAGGATGATCCTTGCCAACTACGGCTCCTACGAGACCCGACAACATTAGTCCTTTTTTCAATACCATAAATCTTCGTTCTATGACCCAACAGGAGGATCTGCCCACCGAAGGAATCTACATTTGGCGAGGAGGCCGCATGCCCGACAGCGAAGAACGTGAAATGGTCAGGTTTGGTCTGTTTTATCCACATCCAAGCGAGAAGGGTCCGGAGGGACTCTCAACCCTGGATCTTCAAAGTTGCATTTTCACTGACAAACCACATCTAGGAGGCATCAGATGGACCTACGTCGCGGAAGATGAGGACAACATCAAACTCGATTATACCAATGCCAGTTTCTGCAGCATGGAGCAGACGACGCCAACATGGGCTCAAGCCTTCTTCGAGCGTTATGATGTGGATCCAAAGGAATGCGCACAAGCTCGTTATGATAAGAACTTGGAAGAAGTCACGCTGCAGTTGAAAGGAGAGGCGTATGTGATGACTCTTCCACAGCATCAAGGCAAAGAACACTCAGCCTGAAGCTCACACAACATTCAGGGGATATGATGCTGAGATATTTGAAGGTAGCATCGGAGCACCATGTGAA
>NW_003203380.1:0-4795 GCF_000006405.1 Perkinsus marinus ATCC 50983 | reverse complement strand
ACGTCATTTCTAATCATAATGTAAGGAATTGTCAAGCTTTTGGTCAAGGTACTCTTGCTAGAAATGGAGATGAGGCTCCTCCTGAGACGAGGCTCTTCCTATGAAAATCGTAGCCCTATACCGTCACAAAGTAATTGCCCAAGGAATGTGTAACGCATTATGTGTTATTCCATTCAAGCTTCGCCGCATGTGTGGTGAATGTTTCAACACAAGTTTCATCGTGAATCCTCCAGCTACAGGGATTAGGGATTGGTGGCAATAACGATAGCTAATAATTAGTGGCAATGTTGCTTGCTGTCTGTGCCACAGACTCTGTGGCTGTCATGCACGAACGTCTCACGTGTGGCTGCGCACAATAGGTACACAACCCTCACTTGTATAACGAACAGACGGCAACGGCAGAACCACAAACACGAAATCTGATTTTGTGATTCTGATGAGCGCAATCGGCAAAACTTACGAAGTCTGTCCTATAAGGCCAGCCCAGCTGATGACGGAGCTCATTTGTCAGGCCCCTGGGAAAAGCAGTGGAGCTGTGAGACAGTCACAGTGTGAGTCCTATGATAGGACTCCTATCTTCGTATTGAGAAGGAAACTGATAGCGGTATGCTTAGCTTACAAAGCTATCAGCATACTGAAAACGCTCAATGAGAGTTCGCCTACGTTATCTGATAAGCGGAAGAACAACAGTACTGTAGCGTGAGTGAAATACCGCGTAAGGAGGGTTGCCCTCGATGCAGACAAGTAACACAATCGAAATGCGCGCGCCCATCTTACGGTTTCGGGTGCTCCAGAGCTATGATCGAACGCTAAGCTTTCATGAATCAGGCCATGAGTGGCTACCAACGTAGTATGGGTACGGCTGTGAGGCCGAGCCCGGCTATAGTGGTCGATAGGTCCCCTCGACGGGTTAGAATTTTTTTTCAATTCAAAATAGTTTCCTTGAGTACGGCGATGCCTTCATATTGATCCCAGGAACATGATAGGACCGGACAGCTGTGTCCGGCTTCAGTCCCAGTTGGACCCTTCGCGTAGCTACGTGAGGGCCAACAGATCAATGTTGAGGGCATTGGTAGCACCGAACTTGGTCGGATCGCACTTGGATCATAACGGTCTGAAACAAACGGTCCGACCAACCACGCTGCTACCTCCCGCAAACCCGTATTCGATGGGAATTCACGTCCAAGAATGTTTCCCCACTTCAAGGACGGAGACTCTGACGAGCAAAACGAAAGTGGATGTCATAAAAAATTAACTCAGTTGAACTGAGACCCGTCGATGATCAGAAAGACTGCTACGGCAAACAACCCTCAAGCAACCCTAGAAAATTGAAATCAATATACAGCAGCTACGACAAAAGAAAGATATGCTCGACAGTGTCGAGTCGACACATGCTCAGTGAACCATTCATTATCATAATGCGTATTGTCCTTTATCTATTTGTCCCCATTATTGCTTAGCTCACACAAGTAGCTGTGGTCTCGTCGATAATAGCAGTTTCTCTCACCTGCCCCTGATATTATTCCTGTTGGGTTCGAAGTATCACACCGCCACTATCGACCTGCTTATCCATCATCATCTCGGAGATGATCTTCCCAGCATCATCTACGTGAACATCACCGATAACAACACCCCAGATGATCAGGATAGCTAGAATGGAGGGTAACTTCATACGAGATCAATATGATGAAGATGGAATGCCTGGGCAAATACTGACAAGGCCAGCCTAACATTGTCATGCTGCTCGCGTTGTGCCATACTGTGCCTCCTATACAAATTATGCACGTACAGAGATATTTGTCCTCACTTCCCTGGTCAGTAATTGAACGTCACTACCGACGTTCAACCAGGAATCATCGAGCGCTTGGCTAAGTTATCCCTGCCAGGAATGAGAATGAGGCTCCAACCTCAAATTCGTATATCCCCACATCAAAATCGCACTCCTATAGAGTCGCAACGTCATTTCCCAAGGAGTGCGTTGTTTCAATAAAGCCTCACCGCATGAGTAATGGACGTTTCACCACAATTTTCACCGTGGATCCTCCAACTACAGAGATTAGATGACGCAACGGGGTCCCCGATCAACTTGGAGGTAATATTCTTCGCTGCCCGTGAATGTCATGCACGAAGGTCTTGGCCCGAGTATCGAGTATGGAGTCAATGCTGTAGACTCAGCCTCACCGTTCGTCCCCGTTGATGGGTTGAATGATCGTGTTCGAGCGGCCGGGGTCATGAATCATACGCTATGATGCCTTTTTGACGACCAGCCGGTGTAGGTGCGTGAGGTCCGCCTCGGAAGGGGTCTTATCGAGAGGCGCCAAAGCGTGACCTAGATGGGTTTTCGAGTACAAGTAAGATTAATTATCTCCCGAGTACGAGTCATGTGTAGGGCGTAGGTATTCCTGGTTCGTTGCAGAGACACCAACACACCAACATGTTTGTAGACATTATAATCACGGGCTCATGCCGATTTAAGCCTCATGATACTAGAGCAGAGAATCTTAGGTATAAAGATCAGGTTAACGGACCTCCATGGTGTATGATACACCGTGTATCGGTCCGACGCATTTTTCCCCTGTCGGGACGATGTCCTGTCTCTTCGCTTTGAAACCCTGGCCGAGTGTTACACTCGGAGTGTATTCTGCCATCATGACAGCCATGAACGGCTTGTTTCATAGTCGAGCTGACAGCTGCGTCCAGTGTCGGGTATTAGATAGATGGAATCTCGAAGATATGATATTCGCCTTGAAGGCTACGCCTTCATTGGGCTGTGATTACATTCAGTTTGTCCGCGGCTGCTTCTTATCATCGAAATAAGAAACATTCTGGCTCTCTAAAGCCATCGATTCACGTATGAAGGCGAACCTGTACGAAAGTATTTATTTTCAGCTTCTATACAACAGCAGATGATAAACTCGCCCTGTCTATCCATCAAATCCGCCGTTGCTGGTCCTTGCTTAGTCATCGTCGATGACTCATCGACATTTACCGAAAGTCGTTCCTGAGGCCTCTGGCTGATAGTAGAGTAGGCTGAGATTAGATAGCGACAGTAATGCCGCTGCGATATTACTCGTCAAACAGCCACGATCGTCAGAGTAACTCTGACAGAGTTCGGCAGATCATCATAGATGGTAAACTAGTTTTGTTCTTATTAGCCATGACGAACCATTCCGTCGTGAATGACGACTCGCCATCGATAGGCATCGCGAGAGCTGCGGAATCGACTGAGCGGCGCATCTTCTCGGTCCGGGATTTTCGGATGCGAGCGACGAGAACTATCATAACACAGTGATTGATAGGGGTAGATACATAATCAATCTGACTCACTCACGACCACGCCATGGTCGTGAATTAGTCACCACGGTGGTTAGTCACCACGGTGACTAACGAATAAAAATTCATCATAAAAATCTTGAACCTTCAGTTTCTGGTTGCATCTGAAGCTCTCCAGGAATTCCTCTGAGGAATATCAAGTAAAACGAAACCATCGCCAAGGGCATTTGAAACAATTTCTTCCTCACCCTTGACCACTCTCCAAATATACATGGCATCCTAGACTGCCAAACTGAGGTCGCTGGCCTGAGAAGGAAGACTCTTCCTAGAAGAGGAGGAGCAATCATGCCAATTCAACCTTGCGGTATGAGATGCAGTTCATATACGTCCGGGTAAACCAACCATCTCCCATCGATCATACCTTCGCATCGGATGGCTAGCCCAGACTTACCTGTATCACCTGTCCGCTGAGGCTCCTTGCCGCCATGTTTTCGGCACAACTGCTTGGGGCCAGGGCGGGCAGCGGCTGCACTGCAGCCCTCCATCCTGCATCTCCTCCCTCACCCGTGGGCCTTTCAGCGATCACTGATGCCCACGGCACTTCGTGCAGTGATGCACTGTATCACCCAGTGGGTGATACAGTGCGAGCTTCCATCGCGAGCCTGAAACAGGAACGGTGTACTTCGCAAGAGCAATGGTAACTCGATAACCTCGCTCACCTGCTTGAGGTGCCCATCCTGGGCGCACAGTTTCCTCTTGCTTGTCGCCCTGGATCCGCGAGGAACCGGACCCAGACCAATTTTGACGTGATTAACCTGCATCAAGAACAGATATTTCAAATTAATCAAAAGATTCCTGAGATTCAGGAACATATCGCTCGCCTACCAACTTGCGCTGTGCAGGAGCGGGTGATGGAATCCTGTTACTAGGGGGAAGAGAAAAAGCACTAGATTCCTCTCTAGATCTCCCTCTGCGGACAGAACCGACAGAGGGGGATAACTTAGAACCAGAACGTAATTCCATAGACTCCTGAGGCTTAACGCAATGTACTAGAGCGTTGAGGGTATAACAGACCTATTGGTGTTAGGGTTAGTTACGAAAGAGATAGTTCCCGATACTATCTAGAAGATAGTCCTCACAGATCACTCAAAGCTCACAATAAAGGCTCACAGAAAGGCTACACGAAGAAGCCGTAACGCTAGCCGTTTCACCCGTTTCAACTAGTGAATTTCGGGCGAGCGAGATTCACATCTTGCGCCACCGCGAAGCCGGCACATACCCCGCGTGCGACGTTTGAGCACCCATACATCATCAATGACCAAATACAAGAGTAAGTGACAACTATCGATACAGCGATAGATGAGAGAAGAAATAGACGACATCCTCGTCACGATTACTATCTTTATCGCGATAGCTGAGCGAAAAATAGATAATAACTCATTGTCGTCATCATCGACCACTAATAGCTTCTTATTTCGCCATAGAATGAACAATCGGACAGAATCGATTGCCTTCGCGAGCA
>NW_003213596.1:0-1081 GCF_000006405.1 Perkinsus marinus ATCC 50983 | reverse complement strand
AGTGGGCGTTCTGCTACTGAAGGCAGATGATAGCTATAAGGCGTTCGAGTGCCTCGGAATAGGTCTCGCATTCTGCAGTGATGCTTTATTTGACGCCTTCGATCAGCCTGGTCTACGATCCAAAGGACCCTCGGACAATACTGGCCGCAGGGAGTGTCATACAAGACCACGGCGATGTTGATGTCGCATTGGTGAAGTAAGTGGATCTACTCTTCCTTGAGAAAGCATTGTTCAGATATCGTGTGGCAGCAGTGCAGATCCCTTCAAGTGCAGAACTGTGGAATAATGTCGGCATGTGTTTCTTTGGTACCTTCGAGGGTATGTCATCATGATGAGTCAGTCCATTCAGAGAAGCAGAAGCTAGTAGCAGCAATAGCTTGCCTTAAGAGAGCGATCACACTTGAGCCTCAACGGTGGAGAACACAATTTAACCTCGGCCTGGTGATTCCCGAACTCAACTCTGTGCGAGTTATTGTGACTTTGATAGCTCCACTCGTGTACGGGCCAGTACGCCTCGGCCTTCACGTTCTTCTCGGCTGCTCTCAACCTGGATCCTAAGCACCCCCTCATTTACATGTAGGTTATCTCGCAAGATGCCAGCAGCACTCAGCCGCATACAGTGTGTACCATATAGGTATCTCGGCATAGTGTTGTCTAGGCTTGACGACTATACGAACTCGTGCAATGCATATGCTAGAGCGATTGCCGCTGCACCTTCATGCGAGGTAGGCGAGTATTGAAGGAATGGAGAAAGTCATTCAGGAGGATCCATCGACTACGGCTATCATACATCTTAACTTCGCCATTACGGCGTTGAATCATGGGGATCTGGACGAGGCCAAGAAACATTTCCTCATTTTCGATGGGCAATATCATGCTATCAAGGAGTCGGGCGGAGGAAACGGAGAGTCTCAATTCCTGTATATACCCTTCGTTCTTGTGCCTCAAAGTGTCCCCCTTAGGTCGCATTTTCCTGAAGCAACCCATAAACGCGATATTCTTGGCGCTCTGTTGTTAGGAAGATGATGGGCAGCCGTGTTCATGTGAGATTCGTGTTACATTACCACCTTGACATGCTCGT
>NW_003215020.1:0-1336 GCF_000006405.1 Perkinsus marinus ATCC 50983 | reverse complement strand
TGTATGCACACTTCAACCTGGATGCACTCGTGCGTCGCTCCGCTCATGTGCGCGTGAGGTTAGACTATCGGTGTAACATCGCAGCGGGTGTATCCTCTGCTGAATCAGCATTACTGAGCAGTATTAATATACTGGGTCACTACTTTTTATCACAGAACCCTCCGCTCAATTGAGGCGCGGACACCTCGTTCTCAGCGAATGACGTCTGCGCTCGACAATATGCCACTCGACTAGCAGGGACACTGCCCGGCAAGCGAAGGGACATTACCACGAGACATGATCAACCTCCGTAGCATACCCTGGAATGAGACTCGCATATGATAGCTGAGCCTTGCCGAACTGTGAGGCGCGGTTGGGGATAGATCGCGGGGATGTTACGTAATAACAATATTAGTTACATTATGTTACGATGACACTCATCTTGTTTTCGTTACCCGGCACGTAAGATTCCGACAGTGAAGCTTGCAAAGGATGTCTCGATGGGCAGCGTAAAGTAGCTCCTGAGGGCAGCCTCTGCTGGAGTACTCGTTGATGGAACCAGGATATCTCAGCGTCTGAGTTCCACATCAACCGTGCAACCCGTGCCGTACTCGAATCACGTCGTGATGATAGTCACGTCTGGTAGTGTAATGCAACCGTGACAACGCTAAGGCACGGTGCCGCCTATCGGCATCACTGATGCCGATTCGGCATCAGCATCCGTAAACTCTCAAGGCGGGCGACCTTCCAGACTCAAAAGGTCGCTTAGTGTTTAGCCCTTGAGGCTCAGCGATATCTACCAGATATCGCTGAGCCTCGTGAGAAATGCGCAAGGTTTGCGCATTTCTCATAAATGCGCCGCAAACTCATGACGATGCATGGGGAGAGGTGCCGTGTCCTCTTCAAAGGGATACCAGCTCACGTCACAAAGCAAGGTATGCCCCACCGTCTTGCAGAGGAGTATACGGGTTTAAAATGCTGAATAGCGTCGCCATGATAGCGACAGCTACTCTGTATTCTTGCAGAGATGCACAAAGGCATACAATGTTTCATAGCGACAGCTAATAGTTGCCAGCTAGCCTCTCTGCGTGCGGAGGCTCAAGCAAGCTCACACTGGCTCCAGCGACAGCTGCCCTGTCTTCTTGCGGAGGCATACACGGGCTACAATGCTGCAGGCCGACAGGTACCCTGTCCTTGCTGGAGGCATATACCGGCTAAAATGCTGCATGTCCACAGCTGCCCTGTCCTTGCTGGAGGCAAACACGGGCACTGCATAGAGACACTGCATACCAGCCCATCTTGAGTGACCTGAGACGGACGAAACCCGAGTCGGGTCCTTGGGCGGGCGTAGTGCAAT
>NW_003212179.1:0-1429 GCF_000006405.1 Perkinsus marinus ATCC 50983 | reverse complement strand
TACTGAACCGCCTACTAGATGTTATGTCGACTATGAGAAACACCTCGATCGGCTATGCTCTACTATTCGCAAGCTCTATGACAATGATGATGCTATTGCGAAAGCTGAAGTCAAGTTCGTTACTTGTCGTCAAGGTAACTCTGAGTCTCTCGCTAGGTATGTCAAGAGGCTCGAGTCTATTGTCACCGAACTTCACTTCATGGGTATTCGTACGTACGAGTACATCCTCAAACGTCGTCTCTACGATGGTCTCAACTCCGACTACCTACGAGAAAAGGTCGACAAGGAACTGAGTGACCCTAAGGTTTCCTATGAGAAGTTTGTCTCTTATCTATCTAACTTTGAGCGCCGACGTCTAGGCCGTGAACAACGACAGAAACTCTATGATGAGATCGTTAATTCTCGCTTGAGGTCTAATGATAAGACCGCCAAGCCAGCTACCTCTAAGGTTCACACCTTAGGTGATACGACTACCGACTATGAGGAGCCACAGTTATGTTCTACTGGTGCTGACCCTATGTCTATCAAGTGCTATCGGTGCCTTCAATCTGGTCACCCAGCACGTCTATGTCGTGGTAAGCTTAGCGACCTCGAGTCCCGTTGTTCTAAGTGTGGTAATCCTAATCACACTAAGGATTCGTGTGAAATCCCCCCTAAGTCCTTGAACTGTCAAAGATGTCTACAGCATGGACATCTAGCCTATGTATGCCCTGCGTCCAAGCCCATTGACTCTGACTCTCACAAGAAAGGTAAAGGCAAGACTATGAAGTCTACTAAACACAAGTTCAAGATGGGTGGTAAGCGGCAGAGTGGACCCTCTTCAGCCAAGCCTGGTCCCACAACGCCTTCTACGAATGCTCAAGTTATGGATGAATCTTCTAAGGCTAATATTATTGGATCGTCTACCACTTCAGCCTCTACTATTTGGGTCTCACCCCTTAGCTCAACCGACCTCAACTCTAACTCAAATGCTCTTCATGCCAACAACGGAGCATATTGTTCAACAACGCCTTCAAAGTCCTCACGGATCTCTATGGTGGTTGGTGATCTATCGGTATGCGGTGTAGTACGACCTGTTCTCTACGATACCGGCGCTGACGTCTCCCTTATCGCAGTTGGGACTCTACGAAAGATCACTAGCAAACAGCTACGTTTTGGTGACCCATCTACTCAAGGGCGGGTAAATGTTGCTAATGGCTCAAGCCTCTCTATTCTAGGAAAGGTTGAGCTAGAGGTCGGCTATGGGAATACCTTTACAAAAGATACCTTCCTACTCGCCTCTGATGAGTTGAGTACTCCTGTTATTATTGGATGCTCTACTATGGCTAAGCTACGTACCACTATATCTATATCGCCTGATGGTATCATCGTTCGATTGGGAGAACGATCTACTCAAGTTTCTACAGTTGAAGGTACTGAACCCCGTCTA
>NW_003213754.1:0-1173 GCF_000006405.1 Perkinsus marinus ATCC 50983 | reverse complement strand
AGGAGGTCAGTTCGATCCTGGTAAGTGGCTTATAACACCATAAATATCTGGTCTGGTACGAGAAGCAGGAGCAGGTTTGCTCACTCCGCAAAGGATACAGGAAGATTATTGATTTATGCAATTATTTGGTGTGTCACTTTAGCTTAGTGGTAGAGCGTCTGCTTCGTAAGCTGAAGGCCGTCAGTTCAATCCAGGCAAGTGGATTACAGCAGCATTAGGCTCTAGTCGGGTATGAGGAGCAGGTGCAGGTTTGCTCACTCCGCAAAGGATACAGGAAGATTATTGATTTATGCAGTTATTTTGTGTGTTACTTTAGCTTAGTGGCAGAGCGTCTGCTTTGTAAGCAGAAGGTCGTCAGTTCGATCCTGGCAAGTGGCTTATAACACCATAAATATCTGGTCTGGTACGAGAAGCAGGAGCAAGATGGCCCATTCTGTGAAGGGGACACGACAATTATTGATTTATGCAATTATTTGGTGTGTCACTTTAGCTTAGTGGTAGAGCGTCTGCTTCGTAAGCAGAAGGTCGTCAGTTCAATCCTGGCAAGTGGCTTACAGCTGCATTATGCTCTAGTCGGGTATGGGAAGCAGGAGCAGGTCTGCTCACTCCGCAAAAGATACAGAAAGATTATTGATTTATGTACTCATTCTCTGCGTCACTTTAGCTTAGTGGCAGAGCGTCGGCTCTGTGAGCAGAAGGTCGTCAGTCCAATCCTGGCAAGTGGCTTATAGCACCATAAATTTCTGGTCTGGTACGAGAAGCAGGAGCAGGATGGCCCATTCTGTGGAGGGGACAGGAAAATTATTGATTCATATAGTTAGTGTGTGTGCCACTTTAGCTTAGTGGTAGAGCGTCTGCTTCGTAAGCAGAAGGTCGTCAGTTCGATCCTGGCAAGTGGCTTATAACACCATAAATATCTGGTCTGGTACGAGAAGCAGGAGCAGGTTTGCTCACTCCGCAAAGGATACAGGAAGATTATTGATTTATGCAGTTATTTGGTGTGTCATTTTAGCTTAGTGGCAGAGCGTCTGCTTTGTAAGCAGAAGGTCGTCAGTTCAATCCTGGCAAGTGGCTTACAGCTGCATTATGCTCTAGTCGGGTATGAGAAGCAGGAGCAGGTCTGCTCACTCCGCAAAGGATACAGAAAGATTATTGATTTATGCAGTTATTTTG
>NW_003209328.1:0-1288 GCF_000006405.1 Perkinsus marinus ATCC 50983 | reverse complement strand
GGGCATAATCGCAATCAACGAGGAAAGGATGGAGGATCAAAGACGACTATGTAGCATGGAACACTACCTGACCTACTTCGTATCTTTCTAGACGGACCTCAAGATTCTCCAGATAGCACGGTACCGCGCTCCGGCGAAGGGCCTTCGAAAGAAATCAGAAACTCCATGAAGATGAAATCATTCAGTCGCTAAATGGACCTATTCTGCATCTTCCTAGGTTGAACCTAAGATACCTCAACACAAGTCCAGCTGATAGAAACTAACAGTTCGTGGTAACTAACAAAGGAGTGGTATGGAATCCATACTAAGGATAATAGTATTTACCAACGGTAATACATATACTACATTCCAAAGACACTGTCGAAACAACTACACTGAGTACTCGTTAACCAACCATTTCCAGCGCTGCTGTCGATGGCCGACTTGTCGCTCCTCACGAACGAAGCTTGAGACCGTCGATGAAAATATGAGCACAGGAGTAAACAATATTATCAATACACTGATCATGCTGATAGTAACGTAGTCGTAATGAGACTCTTCAGTCTCCAAGTATCGACTCCCCACAAGATCTACCACAACACAGACAATAACCGCGCTCGTATACGACAGGATTTGATATATTATCGATATCTCAATGGAAATGTGAGGGCGAGAGTTACTACAATCAACCCCACAAAGACGTCTGGCCACCCGAGTGACTAGCAAAAGAGAGAATACAATTCGACACGCATAGAGTGCAGGATTAAGGAAATCTTTGTACGCTAGACCGTAGATGAGGGCCGGCTGAGATACACAGCAAAAAAGCAGCATAATTCGGTCGGTTGACACAGCCTGCTGAGCTGCAAGGCACATCGTGTCCGAAACATACGCCTTGAATTTTTCAAGATTGCCATACCACTCCTCGATGAGATCAAGTATCATGGCTCGGTCGGAGGGCTCCGTACACTGCACTGTATCAAAGTCCATGTCGGGCAAAGAGTACCTCATCTTCATCCTCGACGATATGTTCGCTAGGAATACGAATCGAACTCGAATCACACACATGAAGATATCGAATGGGAATTGAAGAGAAGATGGTATCAACGACAAAAACAACCAATAAACCGTAGTAGTTATCAAGCAACGATATATAGTCTTTTGTATCGGCATCATAAACAGCTTCAATGGCCTTTGCTTGCCCATCTTTTCCGATCCTTTCAGAAAGCAAGCCAATTCGAATACACACCAGAGTCGTTGGAAGTAGTCGTCACTCCATAGTAATAGAAACGTGTCGCATTTGTTGAGGTAA
>NW_003200276.1:0-1466 GCF_000006405.1 Perkinsus marinus ATCC 50983 | reverse complement strand
TCCGCATCTGGCCTCGCTGTTCGCCCAGAAAGCCGTTGCGGAGAAGCGCGAGTTGAGGACTCTTGGTGGGGGTGTGGAGGGCGATCTACGCTTCTTCTACGGTGAACTAACAACCCCCTTGCCGCGGATTCCTGCGAAGAAAATACTAATGAACACAGTACTCTTGGTTACCGATGCCAGCATAATAGGTTTGGGTGGTTATCTGAGGGTCAAGCAGGAAATCTACTGGTTCAATCTCAATAAGATGGATGACCCTTGTTGGTGGAACATGTTATGCGAGGTCAGAGCAGGAGAAGAACCGTCACAGTCCCGGGAGGCTGTCTCTGGTGACATCAGCTTCCTCGAATTGTCGGCTATATGCGTGGGGGTACTGGTGGCGGAGGCCGTGCTAGACACTGATCCTGACGACCAGACTGTATTGATTCACTCCTTCTGTGACAATTCCTCGGCCGTGAGCACCATCACCCGCTAGTCTTCAAAAGTGAGATCAATGCGGCGAGTCCTCTCACAAATCTCCCCATGGGCCAACCGCCTTACATCGCAACATGTTTCAGGCGTGTCCAATATAGCCGCTGATTACATAAGTCGGAATAGACGCGCATCCACTGTGAAACAGGTCCCAGCTAGCTGGACCCACCGTGCGTGCATGGCGCACGCCATGGTGATCGACTCGAACGAGGAGGTAGTGCAACCGGTCGAGGACCATGTGATAGCAATCTGGCTGTGCAAGAGCATCTCGAGCCGGTTCCACTCTGGAATTTTTCTTTTATTGTTTTTACTAGTTGTTTGGGGGACATTGCCTATGTGCCTGCGTGCTAGGCAATGTGACTGTGGTGTTGAGCCAATGCACGGCGTATTGTGAGGTTCGGTATTATCACCGCCCTCTGCTGCCTAGTTGGCTAACACTCAGTCTCACCCAACACTCCCAAATGACTAATACGATGCGGTGGAGCGGGCCTTGAATAACATCAAACGACAATGTGTGAACACTGCCATTGATGATGTTGAAGCTCTGGGAGTTGCGTATAGTGATCATGGGAAAACACTCAAATTTCCACCTAAACAGTGGATAAAGTTGAGAGATTCCTTCACTTCTGACCAACTAACACTCTCCTATAGTGGTGTGCTGGCTGTGCTAGGAAAGTTGCCTGACGTTGTCACTGCTGGTGCTTGGAATTTATTGTTAAAACATACTCTACAAGGACTAGTATCTAGAGAACGCTATCAACGTCAAGTTTCGTGGCGCTCAATGGTCTCTGACGGAATGTTTAGCTTATTCCGGCAATGACATGCGTATGTTCTTACCACAGGGACATTGATACTTCCGAGACTCTATGATTTTGGTGAAGACCTGATTCTGTCGGCCGACGCCAGTAAATGGGTCTCTGCCTATGAATTATCCCAGGAAGTTGATGGTCAGCTACAGGTCTTTGAAGAATCTAGCGTGGCCTTTCCGGAGGGCAAGT
>NW_003215043.1:0-1346 GCF_000006405.1 Perkinsus marinus ATCC 50983 | reverse complement strand
CAGCGTATCAGCACACATCGGGTATTAGCGTGGAGTATGTAACAATATTATCGACAACATACATCACGACCCATACCACTCCCTGAGAACATTACCATCATCTCCTTCCTTAATCTCGAGTCGCCATTCACTGACGACTCCTCCATCATAACCAGCATATACTGTCCGATGGCTACTGTCACTCTCTGTAGGCATTCCGAAGCCAACCGACATCGCTCGAGTGCTCCCAGCACCGCCTCTCTTCTTAGCTGTCTGGTACTCCCCTCTGAGCTCTCACAAGCGGGTTGAAGTGGTAGACCCAGACGGACCCAAGGAGTATCTATACCCAACTGCCACGAGGGGAGTGCTGGAACATATAAGCGCTTCCCTCAGCTGAGCTCAGGAGTTTCCACGAACACACAAGTCTATATACCAATTCGAATAGGAGTGCAAAAGAATCTCCCAAAATCCAAACTATTTCGCCCACACATGTGACCGACCAAATGCATATTTTCCAACACTGTCGTGTAGACTACCACCAAACCATCGCCATTACATAGGAATAGCACCACTCTCAGTGGAGACTGCCGAGAGCCTCTTTTCTTCGTCAACAGCCATATAGCACCACCGTTGGATAGAAACGTCCCCTTAAATGCCCAAGTCAAATCGTCTACTACACTTCCCAGTATTGGACGAAAATATCTTTGCTTTGCTCAGCTGAGCTCAATAGTTTCCTTACGAATTTGGGTAGAAGTGCACAGAAATAACCTTCCGAAATTTCCTTGGAATTTTCACCAACACATGTGGTTGACCATGTGCATATTCCCCTCCTCCCCACACACTGATCCCTTGCACTATCCCATCACTACATTTCCTTAGCAGTACTGGTGGACCACTCCCTGATCTGGCCGTGGACCCCAGTTGCAAACAGTCGGCCATGAACAAACATAAGCCTCTCACTGACTTCTCTCCCCACATCCTGGTATAACGCCCAAGTATCCATAAACGGATGATAAGAGGTAATACAACATTACTCGAACAGAGTAGATGTATGGACCCATCAGACATGCCTGCGGGGGTCCTCCTCCTTGTCACTAGAGGAAAGGGAGTGGATGCCGCTCACTGTAGTAGTCGAGATAATAATACTTCCATCACCACTCACACAAGTATGTGGAGGTACTACCGATAAGAACAACAACGGCCAAGTAAGAGAAAATACAGTCGATGGGGATGGTCACAACTCTTGCCACCTTTATCGATTAGAATGGCGCACGCTATTACTTTCGATAAATTGTCGAATTTCACTAGAATCGAATTCGTGTGACCCTGACATGCTGTCCTTTCTTCTAACGATTATATCATTCATC
>NW_003199761.1:0-1246 GCF_000006405.1 Perkinsus marinus ATCC 50983 | reverse complement strand
CAATAGAGCGGAAGCCGAAGGTACCCAAAGGCCATCATCTCCACCGCAGGAGTTGAGGATGCCATGACACAGTAACACATTGCCAACCAAAGGTCGGTGGATGAAGTCGTCGTGGACCAGTCCAGCCATCACAGCATGGTCAATAATCCAAGGTCCGTTAAGGGCCTCGAAACATGTTTCACCTAAGGTCTGACGCTGAGCAGCCAAGTAACGGCGCCACTCGCGACCAGGACCATAAGATTCGCTTCGACAATAGTCCCAGACCCAAGCATAGCGATCATGATGAGTCCTTCTCTCAACATACTTAGGCACCAAGTGAGCGTAATCGTAGTCATTACGAACAGAAAAGGTCACCTGTAAGTTGTTAACAGAAGTAGAGGATGTCGAAGGTCTTGAAGTAGGCGTCGATGTAGACCAAACTGTACCAGGTCTCGGAGGCATCATACGGGACGAAGAGGAACCCAAAGGTCCAAGCGAAGCCTTAGGGAAACTCCTTGAAGCAGAACGCCAATCCAAAGGTGCCGGAGTAGAGGACGGCGGCCAACCTGGGGTCACCGGAGGAGTACGAAGGCCTCCCGGTGTAGACATACCAGCACGGGCATTACGGGGACGAAGGTTAACACGAGACGGCGTAGCAGACCTAGACCAATCCCAAGGGCCATACCTATGAGTAATCCCAGCAGCCACACTACCTCCACGACCATTAGTAGCGGTAGTAGGCGGGGCCTTAGCAGTAGCCGTAGCCGTAGCTGACAAAGGTCTAACGGGAAGGGGCTGCGGTGAGACGGGCTCTTCGGGGAGGTCGTCAGAGTCACTCTCGGGAATCTCGTGTAGACTGCTCATAACCGAAACAGCGTCGATGGCAGAGTCAGCGTCTTCCGACATGTCGTTAGGGGGCTCGACGATACGGCGAAGGTTTTGTAGAAACGAAGGGCAGGCCACGCCCTCATCTCTAGCGAACTCTTCTAGCCTGCGACCAAGTTCCTTGTGCTCAGCTCTAGCGTCGGGTAAGGTCGAGTCCACAAGGGCCTTACGGACTTCATCGAGATAATAATCAGCACGATGAGGTTCCTTCAGGCGGAGCCTAGAAACAAAGGTCGCACCCCTCGGGGACAAGGTCGAGACAAAGTCGCTGACGGCGGCGTCATCAAGCTCGGCTTCGAGAACATACCAAGGGCGAGTTAGTTTAGCTCCCATGTCAACGGAGATACCAAGGTAGCGGTTCAAAACGTGTCAGCAAGGAGAC
>NW_003202710.1:0-1843 GCF_000006405.1 Perkinsus marinus ATCC 50983 | reverse complement strand
TTTTTTCGAGCCGAGCCATACCTCCCTCTGGCGCTGCAACAGTGACAATTGCGGCAAAATGGCAACTGCCTCAATCCAAATCGACATGGTCCATAGTATCTGTAGCTAAACTGACGATACCATGTACGGAGGGCTACTACCTCAGCAATAGAGTAGTCAGCAGTAGTGATGAGAGTAAGGATGAAACACGGAGGAAGCAGCCACCTGATGATGGTGATGACCACGATAGGGCAGAGGGAGGCGCCCTTACTTGACATAGTTGAAGTTATCAGCAGCAGCATCATACGTCTGTTTAACAGGTCCTCGTTTGAATTTCATAGTGTAAACCAGATGCAATGTAAGAGTAATGAAGACCAATTTCATCACTAGCAAGGAATGATCCTCCCGGCTGCTGAGCCTCTCCCCAGTTAGTACCACTATTATAAAGGCTCACGTAGAGCCAGAGGAGGTCGATGTATCGGAAGATGAAGACCATGGCGTACATCTCTTGCATCTTACACGATATACCTGATTTGAATCTTACCTAGAGGAACCTAAGATACGGCCCACTCACCAATACAGCTCTTCGACTTCTGCAGTTTGAGGACGAGGAGAAGGATGCTCAACAAGTGGAGCATGTCCCCGCAAAACCGAAAAATGTTCATGGCGTTTGGTGATTAGGACGACGAAGCTGTGATGATAAGCCTTTGAAGAGACTGTGGGAATCCACTCAGAGGAAGAAAACTCAACAGTCCACTGAACGCCACATTTTGACCTATTTTGTATCTTTCAATGCCAACCTCAAGATACTCCATTCCTTTTTGCTCATGTTCCCAGCCTGTTCAGATTGGCGAGCATAGGCTGGAGCTCCAGAAGTGTGTCGTTGTTCACTATCACTGTGTGTTGCTTACGGCACTCAAGTTGTCCACTACAGGGCCAACGAGTGGTCAGTATTCATCCTAGACCAGGCAGCACCTGTTCCTTACAACGATTATGGGTGGGTAAAAACGTCCATAAAATGGGTCAAAGCGTCCGAAGCGGTATTTTTACACTGTTCGAACTCATTCAAGCATCTACCAACTTGCCAGTTATTAGCTTCCCTCGGGTTTGGTCATGTTGAAAGTTTTTCTGTTCAACGATGCCAGGTGTTCAGCACTACTGCCACGAACCCAAAAATGGTGTTCTAGGGAGGTCTGCCCGGACCCGAAACGGTTCCGAGAAGTTGGGCTAGTGAATGCGCTTCGTCCAACATGCGAGCTATTAATTAGGAGCTGTGGGTTGACGTGGATCGTCGAGGCGCGGTCGAGATGCTTTTGGGCCTGTTTTGTATCTTGGGCGAGTGACCTCGGGGAATCTTTCAGTTACATTTCCAATTCGATGGGCCGCCGGAGTCGTGCGTCACTGTTATCCTTGGTCCTGAGTGTACTCTTATTGGTACTGCCGTCCTCGCTGGTCGAGGCCAAGTACGCGTCCTCGACGGTTATGCTTGGCGGGCCTCGTGAAATGCACAGGTGGAAATATCTTTCCAAATTTGGATACGACATAGGTCCGCTGGACTACCTTCTCTCGCTGTAGGATTTCTTCCCCTTGATGCAGGTACCGGCTATTGGCGAGTTCGGATGCGAACAGTGAGGCCCCATCTGACGGAGCCCGTGAGGATCCCTGTTGAAGTGTAATGAACCCGCCCCCCAGTCTGGACCTGTCACACGCCATGTTCGATATCAGATATCTCGACAACGATTGGGATGCGGTCGAGAGTGCTGATTTTGCGAGAGAGCCGATACCGTAAACGTCAGATTCGTCGAGTTGCAGCCAACGGTGATGGAGCGGCTGGTCTCTGTACTGCTACTTGACTGTGGGTCAT
>NW_003201010.1:0-2104 GCF_000006405.1 Perkinsus marinus ATCC 50983 | reverse complement strand
AGGGAGGCTAGGAGGGAGGTTGATAAGAAGAATAAGGTTGGGAATAAACGATGGCAAAACTTTAAAGCTTTATATTAGCTAATAAGTGTGTTACATGGTGGAATGCTCTTGATTGTAGTGCCTATGGTAATGTTACTGTTCGGGATCCAAATAGACATCGAGTTATAGTCGTTTCCAAGGAGTAAGGGGAAAGCAGTAGCAGTTATGCATCAAACTGTTGGTGGCATCCAAGAGTTTCTCGATGGGAGTCTGTACTCGGGTTGTTATCCAACTTGTTTATTCATCAAAGTTACAGCTGAGGTTGCAACTGAGGAGTATGTTCATGATGCTGAGCCAGAGGAAGCGATTCAAGAGCACAGACTTCAATGCTTGTCTTCAGATCAGCATGCCTGAGGAGGTATATCGTTATTACTATTGAGTTATCATAATAATACTATTATCAGCGTCCATCCGGCCATTATATGTACATTGGAGTTCGAAAGTGTAGGTATGTAATTTATCCAACTAGTATCTTCTGAAACATCTCGGATACTTCATGATGTGAAACAATCGCTAGAGAATAGGATAGTTCGTCTTAATAACCTCATATGTGTAGGTGAGGTGTTCAGAGATATGTTGCGGTGATGGAAGATAGGGCAACCTATTACAATGATCGTATATGTTAGTCGCATTATGACTGTTCATGTTGTGTTCATAGAGTTATCGGGATGAACTGTACTTTCTGCGTTGGGGCCTGTCGGGGCCTATACCCCTTCTTGCTACCATAAAGAAGACCATGATGTTGTTGTATTCCTCTCTCCCCAGTATCATACTCAGAAACTCGATAGAAGTGACGTGATGAAATTAATCATTTAAGTTCACGCCAGTAAGTTAGAAACAATTCAAGACCAATGATAACAGCATCTACAGCTACCAACCAGATGACCCATATCTAAGATCGTAGAAGATGCAGAGTAGGTCCAGACTATGACTACAACCTACTTCAAGATTGTTACCATGGGCTACATGTAGTTCCTCCTGTATCATAGTATACATATCATTCAAGACCTCCATACGCTGAATAGATGATCTTACCGGCTCAATACCATTCCTCTCTGAAGTTTATATTTCCACGCATCACTCTCTAGTAGTAAAGGAATCGATGATTGCCCACATAACAAGCCCGTTTATAGAGGAATGTCCACGTGGGAATTAGCACATATAGTGTTACCTGATTTAGTATTTCAACCCGTCTATTAATATCCATATATCGTCTGGACTTATCATAAACTGCTTCGTATTCGTTGAAGTCCCTACCCAAAGAGGAGTACCTTAGGCTACTCCTAGTATGACTCACCAGAACACATCAGGAGTACCCAGCATATCACTGTATACATTTAGATCACAGCGTTGTACGAATAGATTGCCCATCTGAGATGATGATAAAGAAGTCAGACTATCATGGAGTATGCTGGTGATGCCGTTCAAAATTAAAGTATGCAGGTTCCAACTGTATTGTCTATCAACACTGCAAGATTGATCTTCATTATCACGTGGTCTCCATCCAATACGTCTCACCCGCTGAGCAACTTCCTTCTTCCCTATTCCCACAGTCCCCGTCCTGGTCATCGTCTCGGGTACATCAGTAGTTCCTACAATACTAATCCGTAAACGTTGTTTCATGTCATACTTTCGATGGCCCCATCCAGCATCGTTTCAAAAGCATCAACTCTGACACTTTGGGCGAGGGAGTAGCTGTGAGCCAATCGTTCCATTAAAGAACTGTAAAGGGCGGCATACAGGAGGACCAACTGCTCTGGAGGCCTCACCTCCATCCGCCCGAAGCTGATAGCCTTATGTTATCATGAGCTATGGGCCTCCTCGAAGGATGATCACGATGATGGGCTGCCTCGGGTTCGCCACTATCCTCAGCAGTAGCAGCAGCACTCGTGGTGGCTTCTATAAAGGGCTGATATGAAAGGCATGTAGGGAGGGACCATGGAGGAGTACCACCTCTGTAGTGTAACGCATGTAGTCGTGTTCACGCTGAGATAGAGGCTTCTTCACTAGTGGTTTAACCAAATCGACTATAGTACCCAACTGAGAGGGCACTTCCATGCGGAAG
>NW_003199613.1:0-1271 GCF_000006405.1 Perkinsus marinus ATCC 50983 | reverse complement strand
CCGGGGTTCTCTAGCTCGCTGACGCTCGGGGGTGTAAGCGATATGTTAAGATACACCAGTTAAATTATGTCCTTGTTGCACTGAATCGAGAACGTAGACCTATGCGTCCTTGGAAGTCTCAGGTTGAGATGAAAAGATCAATGTTATACGGAGCGTGCCACTTTTTCAAGTAAGTCACGAGATTTTCGATTTCTTTTCCAACAAGGACAATTCCCTCTGAAATTGGAGCACTCGATACCCAGTCACATAGCGGATACCATATTAAGAGGAATAGGTGACACTCGTAACCGTAACGGTTAAACCATTCCATAGATATTCAGACAAGCGCCCATTCTGACCGCTCTCAACCGTGCCAGTTTCTTACGCAACAATCACCGTACTATGCCACGCTCCTTATTCATTCTCAAGCTAACACTTTCGGAGTAACTTGAGAACACGATTCTGCTAGCGGATCGTATGATAGCAAGGACACAACATAGAGTCGCTCAGAGCCGCCCGCTCTGGAGCACAATCTAATCATTAGATGTTACTAACATCATGTTAGTGTGGATGATATGAGATAGTAGCTAGCACATGGTGATTCACATGCGACTGTATGCTATACTGAGCTCTGTCCAGTCATATGAACACACGATACAACAGAGTCGTCGAAAACTCAGCTTGATAGTACACTGCATTGAATAGATTGAAGCGAGTCGGGCAAACGATGATGGACTTAAGTACTTAATCGGGTAGTAGCAAGTCGAACTCCGGATACGAACTTCATAAACCTGATGGGTCTCCATGAATTGCAGATCAAGATGGCGAATCATTCCCTCATGCAGGCTTTACTGTATATCCATGTTGAGTTTAGTCTTTAAACTCATCTGACTTAGAGTCTCCAAGTTAGAGAACCCGTCGCTTCGCTCCAGAACTCTCAAGCTCGTTTTTGCTCAGAGTAGAAGCAGACAGTGAGTGGAACCCTAAGGCCTATTTCACAAGAAACGCTCCTTAAGGTGCACCTTTAATTTAGGAGCAAGGGACAAGGAGACTTACACCTTACGCGAGGTGCTTTCACTATAGTTGCACCTCGTGCTCCGTACTGAGGTCCGCGAGGTGCATCTTCAGCTTAAGAGTATAGAGCATACCGGCGCGTACGAAAAAGTCGACGCAGTGCTCCGATGAAGCTCAAAAATAAGGTTATGGTCATTGAGTACAGCAAACTCAAAAACACTACCATCAACTCGCTCGAGAACAATCGGTCATCACCGTAAACTCTAAAGCGCCAAGTC
>NW_003209050.1:0-1162 GCF_000006405.1 Perkinsus marinus ATCC 50983 | reverse complement strand
ATGCCCCTCCTCACCACACTGGTGCAGCATCGTGATAAATGTGTGCTAGACGGTCGATAGAGGACTTCTCGAACTCTCTCATATCGCCGCCCAAAACTGATGGGTCTGTACCACCCTCCTGAGCGAACACACTAGGTACTGATACCATCACCCGCCCAAGTTCCCAACGTGAAGCGCCCACTATAATTTCCATCACTAGCAGTATCAGCGAGCTATGCATTGGAGACGACACTACACTCGAAACCACATTACCTCCTCTCCTCGTACCAAGTCGAAGAGTAATGGCAAGATGACAAGTGCACCGATAAATTGCATTATAGGACAACACGAAACGATAACAACAACAATCACCACCGATTCACCCCCCACTGAAAACAACCGCCAACAGTACGACGAGAAACAAGCGTATAGTAACAATAGCCGACGTTGAGAATTCCCAAGTAGAGCCACTACACCAACTTGGGGAAAATATCATACGTGTGAATAGACAGAGGCGGTTCTACTCTTCTTGATCAAAATCCTCCTGTAGTTTATCCCAGTCGACTTCCTCACCAGCTGCGGTCACCGCCTCAGCAGCTGTTGCTGCCGTGGTACCTATAAACAGCATATATGAATCCCATCACCATCTCTGGGGAGGGGACGGACATAATCGCTAAACAACAGTACCAACATTATTCTTCACAAGAAAGCGCGTTTCAAACTTCAGCACAAGTCGCCGAATTCCAACGACATCACTTACCCTTCGCAGAAGCCGTTGGCTCTTCTTCGTGCTCCCCAGTAGCGTCCTCCTCCACACTATCCCCAAGGGCTTCATCGATATTGGATAAATCTTGATGGATCTGTCACCACCATTACTACACTACAGTAGCCCTCCCAATACGGCCCCCTACAGTGATCATCTGCTTTCCATCATCCCCCTCTTCCTCTTCCTCCTCACCCTCGTCCTCCTTAGGTGGTAGCTCAAAATACGGTATTCGGCCTCTGTGAACAAACCATAGTAATTTCTCTCCTCACACTGCCACTTCACTACTTCTGCCAGTCGTAGAGGACTATCCTGGCCGTGGTCTCAATATCAGCTTCTCCCCCCTTGCGGAGTTTTCACCATTTGTTGTGCCAACTGAACATACCATAAATCTCTCACCCTTCCCAGCGCATGTCTCCA
>NW_003202477.1:2291-7255 GCF_000006405.1 Perkinsus marinus ATCC 50983 | reverse complement strand
TACGATGATGTGCGCAAGAGACTCCCAGCAATGATGGAAAGTGTCCGTCTCAAGGAAATGTCTTCACAACCATAGCCAGAGAGCTCCAATTCTGGACCCGTACTGAAGACGCCTCGACAAAGACGTTTTGTCCTGTCTACTTACCGGAACTTGGCATTTTTCTCATGAGCAATTCGTATGCTTTCAATAACCCTTCTCTCGTTGCCGTCGAAATCGAGAGCCCATTGGTCCAAGTTGCAAGTCGCGACCACAGCCATCAACTGGCCCACCATTAGAAAGCGGATATTCTACTTCTATCCCTCATCGATGCAACTCGAGGGAGAATTTCCCCGCACTGGTAACGCAACTCTACTACTAATCCAGCAGAAGAGCACATGAACTATAGAACATGTCAAGACTCATGTTTGATACTCTTCTGAAATTGACAGAAAACGATGGTGGAGCCGCTGTGTGTAGCATCCCTATTTCGTATGATTCTTCATAACAACAAGAACAGTACTGTTGCCCATTCGTATCGTTGCCCAACTGCATTGTAACACGGCTCATAATTTTAAGGAGACAAGGGCACCTACTTACAATAGGATTGTGCGCGCGTGCCGCTGTCCCACAGGAACAGTTCTAGCGTATTAATTTGAGACAGGGAGTGATCATAGGTGGTTGAACCTTATGGCAAGTAATGGAAACACACAGTTGAGTTACTCGCCTTGGGTGGAAGCCTGAATTGGAACGGGCTTCGGCTGACTGAAGTAGGCATGGGTCAACTGACGATGTCTCAGCAGTCCGAATAAGCCACAGCCTGATCGAGCTCCCTGAAGATTCGTGCAAGCTCTGATAGATCTGACCCTGCCCTTGACCATAACACGGCAGCCCTGTAATGGCCAAAATTGCATAAATTTTACACGTGGCGCGGCAAAATTAGTGGCAGGAGAGTAGTTGAAGAGGAATTTCAAGTGACTACAAGTTTTCAAGATTTTGTAAGCTAGCGTGTGACGCGGCGCACGTAAGTTGTATTTCGTTACTTGAAAACGATAGATATTTGAACATCATCATTCCTGTAGATTTTCGTATCATTTTCGAGAGCCCTATCTCAATGGCAAGACCAAGTCCTTGTACCACCACCACCAACGGTGAAGTGGCAGTCCAGGACAGTGACGAGGGTACTCCGGTGAAAGCCGATATTGATCCATCCCCCTCTAAATTGTCCCGAGCCAAGCCCTATTGCTTTTGCTGCTTGCGCTATGGTTTCGCGTGCCTTGTTGGTGCCATTATCGCTATCGGTATTGTTCTTATCATCTTATGGCAGTACGGACTGCTAGGTGGGAAGGGCACCAACAGGCCAACGGTCATCGACTTGGGCGATCTCCCTTATCCTATTGCCACTGCCGGCTACACCTCGCTTAACCTTACCCTTACCCCAGTGGCTTCTGCCCTCCAATATAAGCCCAAAATTTTCTTGGTAGAAACTCAGCCAGCGCGCGGTGGGGGAGACGCCAGACGTTTCCTCGCCGACACATTCACTGATGGAGCCTGGACTGTTGCCTTACGTGCGAAATATGAATCGAGGCCAACTACGGCAATCCTCAATGGCATGTCGCCGTCATCCTCGGTCGTAGTGAGGTACAGGATTGAGATGGATGACAATCGTGTGAGTAGTCCGTCAGTCGCTATCGTGGTAACGACTCTCACACCAGCGGCTCCTTCAGTTCCCGGTGAGTAATGCGTATGATGCAACAACAAAGGGAACGTTTTCTTAGGTCTATCAGCATTTAACACATCGTCTACGTCGGTATCGGTCTCGATCGTCCCTCCTATGTCTAGTCATGGCTCGAACATTACCCGATATGATCTAAGATATGCGGTAATCCGCATAGTTCTTCTCGCCAAGTGCGCTTTTTGATTGTTTCACGTTCCTCAGGTCTCGTCCGGTCAAACACCCACCAACTGGAGCTCGATGACGGTCCAAGCTGCTGATGTATCCAAAGTAAATACAAAAATAACTCACAAAATAGCTTTATGGATCTGTTTAGCCACATACAGTCTCTGCTCTGTCACCTGAGCAGACTGTTCTTTTTACCGTCACTGCAGTGAACGGCGTAGGTTCGAGCCCCGCATCCTCCACTTATACAATGAAAACTGATGCTACTGGAGCCAGTGCCCCAGCCAAGGTAAACGATATTTAGTTACTTCTCCTCCAGTCACATTGCCTACGTTTCTCTCCATAGGTTGGTACGGTTAGTCCGAGTCATATCACATCAAACTCTGTTGATCTCGCTTGGCCAGCCACCAATGATCACGGCGCAATGATCCTCCGATATGTGGTGTCTATCGATGAACATCGCACTGTGGATGTAGATGGTCATCGCCTAAACACTACCATTACGGATTTAGCAAGAGCTTCCTCCTATACGTTCAAGGTCCATGCTGTGAATTCTCATGGGAACGGTGAACCGTCTGATCCTATCACAGTGAAGACCAAGGATACTTGCAGTGCGGATCCTCCAAGTCAACCAACGATTCAGGCAGTGTTCTCCGATGGTATCAGCATTCGGTGGTATCCTGCTACTAATCCTAGCTGCTCTCTTGAAGTCACAGGTTATCGTGTCGTTTACGCTGATGGGAGTGGTGTGGCATGCTCTCCTTCAGCTGGGCTCAATTTCTGTGATATTACAGGCTTGTCTAATAAGAAAACTTATTCTGTAAAGGTCCAAGCTGAGAACTCGGCGGGCTGGTCTAACCTCACGACCCCAACCATCATCGCTCAAACCCTGGATAGGGCACCAAGTGGCATTGGGTGCAACACGAGGGATCAGGTCCGTTGGTGGATGTCGGTTCAGAACAACGATGGTAGTTCACTTTACTATGACGGATACAAGTTTACCAAGGAGATGGTATCTTGTGCTCAGAATACACTCGCAGATATCGACAAGGACGCGGAGTGTCTGACTGCCTATACTCGGGATCCCGGTCGCACTCCCTTCGGTCTAAAACCCCTCAGTGGAGTCTGTGCTAACCTCATGGGGGTCCTTGCTGATTGTGGTAAGCAACACTGCATCGCAGAATGTATTAGCGATGCTGGAAGCGCTGGTTGTTTGGAGTGCAATCGGAAACAATGTATCCCAGCTTTTTATTCAAACGGTGGTCTAACACGTTCGATAGCTCCTGAAGATCCGCGGTCAAGATAAGAGCGATGAGGAATACGTCATTTTTTCCAAGCGACGTTGTTATTTCATTCCGTATTGTAGTCTATACGAAAAGTGTTCAATCAGGAATACTTGCTCGACTTTGTTCGGGTTGTAGTATCTATTTGAGGAGCTTTCGACCATTTCAAACGGGTTGATTTCCCTCAGTCATTCAATCGGATAGATCTTATCGGTTCTTCGCGCGGTTCGTGGCTGCTCAGTGATGAACTTTACTTAGGTACTTCTGTTGAACTTATTAATACAATAATTGACGTTCTCTCGTGTTGGGCACTACATGTGGGATAACCTTCACCGAAAGATGCAGTTCACGTCAGATATGATACCAATGTGTTCGAGAGCGTGTGAGTCTGTGTCCTACTGTATCTCACTTCGCGTACAGCGAGATGATGGAAATACATGGGAATCAGACGAAACGTCTCGTTGAGGATACTCGACATGGATTATAACCAAGCTCACGCGTGATATTTGCGTATAAGGATTATAACTATCGCGGCCCCCTTGCCGAGAGTCCGAGATGAGTTTGACGACGCATTATCCGCACTCCTTGCTCATGGTAATGCGTCCCCTTTGCTATGGCATATCTGCCCCAAGCGAAATCTGTCTTACTAATAGTGAAAGCGATCTCCGCGCCGGTCGAAACCAGAACCAATTTGATCGTTCAGAGAAAGTTGATCCTCCTATCTCGTGCTCCGGCGAGATTGATTGTACCAAGACATATCTTGGGATGGCATAGGCGCCCCGGCCGATGTAATTGATTGCACTGAGGCTTATCTTGGGATGGCATAGGCGCCCCGGCCGATGTAATTGATTGCACTGAGGCTTATCTTGGGATGGCATAGGCGCCCCGGCCGATGTAATTGATTGCACTGAGGCTTATCTTGGGATGGCATAGGCGCCCCGGCCGATGTAATTGATTGCACTGAGGCTTATCTTGGGATGGCATAGGCGCCCCGGCCGATGTAATTGATTGCACTGAGGCTTATCTTGGGATGGCATAGGCGCCCCGGCCGATGTAATTGATTGCACTGAGGCTTATCTTGGGATGGCATAGGCGCCCCGGCCGATGTAATTGATTGCACTGAGGCTGTGCCGGTTTCGGCATGAAGTGAAGGATTGCAAGGGCAGCAAGATGATGATATCTGAATATATTTGATTGTGTTATTGTCGTCTTGCGTCTTGTTTCCGCTGTCCCTTTAGCGCTAGTTGTATGACGTATTAGTCATAACTATAAAGTAGTTGCGATCTACTACATTCGCTTATTATCGTGCTTCGGCAGTGCGATTCCAGGTGATTGTGGGTGTTTTGTTTACTCAATAAAACCTGCATATTCTACCGGGATACCGACTCCATAGACTTTGAAGGACTTGGTATTCAACGATGTCATCAACATCATCGGTTCGTATTGACGATCTTGGAGATGAAGAAGTTAGAAGACTTGCTGAGAGACTTTCACGTATGAATATTAGTATGACTGGGAATGATACTAGTTCCAGTTTGGAACCACGTCATACTGTGTCCTGTATCTCCTTCCTTAGGAGTTTCTTGGGATCATCACGGCGACATACTCCTCGACCTCCTAATGCCGCTCAGAGTGATTTTGGTGTTGACTATGTGCTGGATAGGGATCATCCTCGTCAAGCAGTAGGGTCTGTTGCTAATCAACATCTGGCTCATGAGGGATCTCTTCTACATGACCAGGTTACGGTTGTCGATGATATTCACGAGAATGAAAGTAACCACCAACCTTTTCCACCTCATACCCCC